>NC_090734.1:214795-227295 GCF_036898095.1 Palaemon carinicauda | reverse complement strand
CAATTAAACCATGATGGAAGGTTTTATTACATTAGATTATATTCTTGGTAAACATTACTTGTGTGAGAGCATATCGCAAAAGGACTTTCCCCAAAAAAATCTGAATGAAAAATAAATTAAATATTGAGCAGCGTTAGAAACTGGCATGAGAGGATCGGCCGGCAATACACTTTTTAGTGAAATGTGTTTGAAGAAAAAAGTAAACAGACAAGAGGATCTACGAAACTCTGTTTGAGTATTCAAAAGGCTTTTACTTGCACGGGTGCACACTCAGGTTCTATACATATTGATGTTGATTCTTTATTGATTACGAAACACCGTTTTTTATTTCCTTACGCATTTTTCTTGTCCAGATACAAGGCCTTATTTCTGTGAAGCACCAGAAACCTATCTATTATCAACTTATCTCCTAAATCAAATTATGGAATAGTTTTAGTGTTTATGAAGACTAAATCTCTCTCTCTCTCTCTCTCTCTCTCTCTCTCTCTCTCTCTCTCTCTCTCTCTCTCTCTCTCTCTATATATATATATATATATATATATATATATATATATATATATATATATATATATATATATATATATATATATATATATATATATATATACTTACATATATATGCATATATTTACACATATATATACATATATACATACATACATATATATATATATATATATATATATATATATATATATATATATATATATATATATATATATATATATATATATATATATATATATATATACATATATATATATACATATATATATATACATACATATATATATATATATATATATATATATATATATATATATATATATATATATATATATATATATACATATATATATATACACACACATATATATATATATATATATATATATATATATATATATATATATATATATATATATATATATATATATATATATATATATATATATATATATATTAACCAAAGACCGATAAATCGGTTGTCACCTTTGACCGGGGACACCTCTCCATGTCCTAAAATAAAACAAGGAAAAAATTTTCATCTTTTCAATTGAGTGTCTGAAAGAATGGATATAAAAATACAAATTTTGACCGGGTGTCACCGGTCGCTTGCTTTTGACATTACCCTTAGTCATGACGAGGAGTTGCCAATTTTTGAGAGACGGTAGTAATGGTAATTGACTTATCTTTCATGTCAGTCACAGGACTCGGCGTTAAAGACTAATGTAGATCACACGGTAGCGTGTAGCATGTAGGTACGTCTTGTAGGAACGATAAGTTACTTGATAGATGTCCATGTTGATGTATATTATGATGAGGGGGAATGCGGTTGATTGTAGAGATTAGGACGTAATACTAATATGTAGAAAATTATCATAAGTTGTAGATAGGCGGTCAAGGAATGGATGTAGGAGGTACGAGGTAGATAGTAATGGAGGTGAAACGTAAACAAATTTTTAGGTAAACAAGTAAGGCGTGTGGTAAGATGTAAAAGTAAATCTAAAGGTAAGTAAGAGGTGACGGGTAACGGGTAGGAAGTACGAGGTATGCTAGTGAATTAAGCGTTGAAAGATAAGAAATCAAAGAGGCAGGGTACAAAGGAAAATGTGTAAAAATGGTAGGAGGTAAAAGGTAAGAGGTAAGAGGTAGGAAGTAGGAAGTAAAAGGTAAGAGGTAGGAGGTAAAAGGTAAGAGGTAGGAGGTAAGAGGTAAGAGGTAAGAGGCAAGAGGTAAGAGGTAAGAGGTAGGATGTGGATGGTAGAAAGTAGGATGTTGGAGGTAAGAGGTAGGAGGTATAAAGATCTAGGATGTAGGATAAAAGATGTAGGAAGTTGAGGGTAGGAGGTAAGAGATGTACCTCTTATAAGAGGTAAGCGGTAAGAGGTAGGAGGTAAGAGGCAAGATGTTATGTAGGAGGTAGGATATAAGAGGTATGATGGAGGAGGTAGGAGGTAAAAGATAGGGGGTAGGATGTAAGGGGTAGAAGGTAGGATCTGGAGGGTAGGAGGTAAGAGGTATAAGTATATAGGATGTAGGATAAAAGATGAAGGAGGTAGGAGGTATAACTATAAGAATGCAGGGTGTAGGAGGTAAGAGGTAGAAAGAAGAAACAAGGTAGGAAACAGGAAACACTTAGTAAGAGGTAATACCTATCAGAGGTTGGAGTTATAATGCGTTCCTCATCATAGTATAGGTGTAGAATACTACATTTTATCTCCATGAATTGATCACGAATCACAGTGTTTTGTTTTATGACTATGGGTGATGTCAAAATCAAGCGACCGGTGACACCCGATCAAAATTTTTATACATCAACAAGGACATCTATCAAGTAACTTATCGTTCCCACAAGACGTACCTACATGCTACACACTACCGTGTGATCTACATTAGTCTTTAACGCCGAGTCCTGTGACTGACATGAAAGATAAGTCAATTACCATTACTACCTTCTCTCAAAAATTGGCAACTCCTAGCCATGTCTATGGGTGATGTCAAAAGCAAGCGACCGGTGACACCCGGTCAAAATTTTTATACATCAACAAGGACATCTATCAAGTAACTTATCGTTCCCACAAGACGTACCTACATGCTACACACTACCGTGTGATCTACATTAGTCTTTAACGCCGAGTCCTGTGACTGACATGAAAGATAAGTCAATTACCATTACTACCGTCTCTCAAAAATTGGCAACTCCTAGCCATGACTATGGGTGATGTCAAAAGCAAGCGACCGGTGACACCTGGTCAAAATTTTTATACATCAACAAGGACATCTATCAAGTAACTTATCGTTCCCACAAGACGTACCTACATGCTACACACTACCGTGTGATCTACATTAGTCTTTAACGCCGAGTCCTGTGACTGACATGAAAGATAAGTCAATTACCATTACTACCTTCTCTCAAAAATTGGCAACTCCTCGTCATGACTATGGGTAATGTCAAAAGCAAGCGACCAGTTACACCCGGTCAAAATATTTATATCAATTCTTTCAGACGCTCAATTGAAAAGATGAACATTTTTTCTTTGTTTTATTTTAAGACATGGAGAGGCGTCCCTGGTCAAAGGTTTCAACAGATTTATCGGTTTTTGGTTATATATATATATATATATATATATATATATATATATATATATATATATATATATATATATATATATATATATATATATATATATATACATATATATATATATATATATATATGTATATATATATATATATATATATATATATATATATATATATATATATATATATATATATATATATATATATATATATATATATATATATATATATATATTTATATATATATATGACTGTATGTATGTATTTATATCGATGTATGTTAAATAAACTGTGTGTGTGTACGCGCGCGCACGTACGTGCGTGTGTGTGTATGTATTCAAGATTTCCAGAAGTATTATGGAAATGGAATTATTTCAACTCAATTTATTTGTTAACAGAATCAGCCCTCAGCAAAAAAAAAAAAAAAAAAAAATTCTGTAACGAATGGATAACATTTCTTTAGTACAAGCTGGGAGCTTTGAAGAGAGTGAAAACACAGAGTTGAAGGAGAGAAGGTCATCCTTTCAGAGAGATTCCTTTGAAGAGATTGAATAATTCAGCGTGACGACAGACATCAGCCAAAAGAGGGTTTTTTTTTTCATTAGGCTTTTTTAAATAGCAAATTTTGGAAGGAAGAGATAAGCAAGTATCATTATTATTATTATTATTATTATTATTATTATTATTATTATTATTATTATTATTATTATTATTATTATTATTACTAAGCTACAAACCTAGTTTGAAGAGCAGGATGCTCTAACAAAAAAAATATAGTTCAGTGAGAAATTAAGTAAGGAAATAAATTAACGATATGAGAAGTAATGAACAACTAAAATAAAATATTTGAAGAATATCAACAACAATAAAAATCATCTTCCATATATAAACTATTAAAAAAAGACTTAATCAGCCTGTTCAACACGAAAACATTTGCTGCAAGTTTGAACTTTTGAAGTTCAACCGATTTAACTACCTGATTACAAAGATCATTCCACGACTTAGTCACACAGCTGGAATATAACATCTAGAATACTGTATGGACCTTGTGATGGAGAAGGCCTGATTGTTAGAACTATCTGCATACTTATTAAAAAAATCTTCCCCACACCGTGATCTCATCCTCAAATGGCAGTCGAGTAATCTCTCTTTTAATTTCATTAATACCCCGTCCTTCGATTTAACTTCCAATACTCTTCTGAGGGCTTAGTTCTCAAATCTACAAAACCTGTTGGATATTGTTTCATTGTCATACCACGACTCCTGTCCATCAGTAACACTGATCTCACTAAAATGGTATACTCTATAGCCTGAATTTTATAAGTAATTTCAGTCGACATAATTTCCAAATTTTATTTAACCTGCGCATTGTCTGATTTGCCTATTTCAATCTCTCATTAAACTCCAATTCCGAAGACCCAAGTGTTAGAGATCATAGTTCCTAATTATTTCAATGATTCCACCTCATCATCAGTCGTTTCTCCTTACAATGATATTTTATCTTCTATTGCATACTCCGTTCTCATCATCTCTGGCTTTCTTTTATTTATATTGGGCCCACCCTCGTGTGATATTTCATGCATTCTGGTAAGCAAGTATTGCAAGTACTTTTGGTAACAAGGCCAGCGTCATCAGCATACACTATAACTCGTGCAAAAGATATTTGGCCAATTTTAGAATACTTTGTGTCAAACTCAAAACTCTATTTATATTTCATCCTCTGAGGAAGGAACTTAATCGGCTTATCCCCAAAAGCAGATTAAGCTCTTAAATGCCAGAATCTAACCATTGCATTGTACTTTTTTAAGAAAGAGCCCATAACCTCAAACAGCAGAGTTCATCATGAGCGATTTCGTATTAACAATGATACACTCAAAATAAAAACAATTGTATCACGTTAATAGTGTGAGTGCCTTATTATTTAAGAAAATATATTTATATATTTTTATGGTATGGAAGTATAGTTTAGAATTAGGCTACTACCGTGAAATGGTTTTATATATTAATCTTGCTACGTATTTATTTTTGTCTATGTAATTTCTCTTAGCCGACTGATTCTCCTTTTGGTGGGTAGGATTTCTTTACTTTTTCCATGAGGGTTATCAGCTGCAGGTTGAAAGATTGAGTGTACATGCCAGCGAGTGTATGTACAAGATGGACATATTCCAGGGATTGGATGTGGTCGATATCAATATAGCGTCAGAGTCTTGAAATATTTGATTTCCAGAAATGTATTAAACTTTCAAAAGATATTTTGAGTATATCCTATTTCCTCTATTAGTAGTTGAAACCCCTGGTTCTTAACTGAAAAAGTAGATGAGATATATTTTTCCCCCGGGCCTACCAGATCTGATTGTAAGTGCTGTATGGGATTTAACCACTACACTGCAAAATGACCAGATATGGTCGCTCAGACGATTGTGCACATCTGCGGAGTGACCAGATACGGTTTTTCTTCGATTAAATCATTACTAATGGTGGAAGATGAAATAAAAACATGTCAGCACCTGAATATTCTTTTACCTAAGGTTTTTGAATTACATCAACAAAAAAGTCCTTACAGCTGTTTGGTGATATATTTATGGTACGATAATATAAGAGATACGTCGGCAGAAATATCCTCGTCCCCGTTTCAGCGTTTCCCTTCGCTTTTCTTTAGGTTTGTATTACCCAAGGTATATAAAACCACTACGTTCCCACCTGAGAAGAGGAGTCTGGTCAGTTTACTTAACTTCATAATCTTCAGTGTTGTTGTTAATGACTATCTATCTGTCAACATTCCAATACAAATTCACAAATGAGAAGGCAATAATCAATTGATATACCATTCTATAAAAGATCTCTCTCTCTCTCTCTCTCTCTCTCTCTCTCTCTCTCTCTCTCTCTCTCTCTCTCACTGGCCATTACGGAGAGGAGAGAGAGGCATCAATTTAAGTTATCTTTTTTTTATTCGTCTTATTTTTTTCTTTCTCTTCGCTGTCCTCTGAATACCAGTGATTTTGAAGGTCAAATAGGAATCACTACACTTCAATTTATCATTTACTTATCTATATTACTCCAAATAATAGAAATAGATTAGTCTTAACATCCATGACATAGTTCTGTTAGTTAATCATCGGAGGAATTGCGAATGAAGATAGAAGATTTGAATAGAGAAAACAGATATATAAGACTGAAAATGGATATGATTAAAACTAACATAATATTAAATGAAAATGCCCTTGGCCCTATAAGAGACAATAGAGGCTTTAAAAGTAGGGTCAGAAAATAAAAGTAGGTAAATTTACTATACATTTGAAGTTGCCACTTACTCACTAGGGTAAGGGGGGAGGGGGGTGCTCTTATTTAACTCAACTACCCCCGGGTCCCAAAATCTTTAGCCACGAAAACTGTATTTACTTTCAAAAGTTCTAGTATTTAGGCTTTTCATTATTATTATTATTATTATTATTATTATTATTATTATTATTATTATTATTATTATTATTATTATTATTATTATTATTATTAGTCGGAAAAGCAGGATGCTATAAACTCGAGGGCTCCAACAGGGAAAAAAACCCAGTGAGGAAAGTAAATAAGGAAAAAAAAGTTGCGACAATGAATCAAATAATGTACCAATATTGAATAAGAATCTTTAAATCCAAAATCCCTGTGACAGATAGATTTCTCAAAAGTTTAATCCAGCAAACAACTTCCTCGTCTTATCTTGCAACTCCCCAATCTCCTTCTCCTCGCTTCTTATCAAACTGACTCTGCTTCTTTCATCTCATTTATCACGTTAATTCCTTAATCCAGCTCAGCTCTGATGGATTCTGTGAACAGATCCTGCCAGAGTTGTTTTTGAAATAAAAACTTATCGTCTTACATTTGGTATTACAAAATGCCTTAAAAAATGAAAGAGAAAAGATTATAATTCTGTATTCCAGTAGATGTACATTACTTTCAACTCTTAGATTGAAGAGAAAATGTCTTTTTTTTTTTATTTAGGGGGAGGGTAAAGGATGTGCATTTAAAAAACGCTCATAAACTGTGATGCGATTGTCTCTCTCTCTCTCTCTCTCTCTCTCTCTCTCTCTCTCTCTCTCTCTCTCTCTCTCTCTCTCTGTGTCTATGAGTACATTCGGAAAAATATTTTTTTCTCTGATTCAGAGGCTTATTTATGATTTTTGTTGTCACTGAATTAATCTAAGTGACATCATATCTAATAAGCTTATGTCCTTGATGTTTTTCATTATTTTAGTAAGGACATTTTTCTATGGAAACATATATATATATACACACACACACACATATATATATATATATATATATATATATATATATATATATATATATATATATATATATATATATATATATATATATATATATATATATATATATATATATATATATATATATATATCTATATATATATATGTGTGTGTGTGTGTATGTTATATTTTGCATATTTAGAGGCGTTTTTCATATTCAAATAAGCCACATATTTTGATACATTAATGTCTGGATGTTCTTAACGACCTCGGGATCAGAGTGCCAGGCGAAATCACACAAAGACAACAACTTCTGACCATCCGGGACTCGAACCCCGGTCCAGGAAACTTGCATAAACATTGACATACCACTTTCTTCGTGGCCAAGTGGCACGCCAATGTTAATAAAAGTTTCCTGGACCAGGGTTCGACTCCATCCGGTCAGAAGCCGTTGTCTTTGTGTGATTTCGCCTGGGGCTCTGATCCAGAGGTCGTTAAGAGATTGAAGACATTAATGTATAAAACATACGTGGCTTATTTGAATGCATACACACACACACACACACACACACACACACACATATATATATATATATATATATATATATATATATATATATATATATATATATATGAATATATTCATACATATATACATACATACATACATACATATATATATATATATATATATATATATATATATATATATATATATATATATATATATATATGTATGTATGTATATATAGATAGATAGATAGATAGATAGATAAAGATATATATATATATATATATATATATATATATATATATATATATATATATATATATATATATATATATATATATATATATATATATATATATATATATATATATATATATATATATATAAATATATCTTTATCTATCTATCTATCTATCTATATATATGTATGTATATATATATATATATATATATATATATATATATATATATATATATATATATATATATATATATATATATATATATATATATATATATATATATATATATAAGGCCATGGTGACACCGATTTCTCTAGTGAATTCTACCGTGTATATCAAGAGTTAAGAATGTTCCGGTGATATATAAAAAAAAAAACTGAAACCGGTCTCCTGAAATATCTCTAAGCATCAATTGTATCAGAGTTTACCGTGGCTAAGAATAAAACCATTTCCCTACTCTCTCCACATGGCCAAACCACTTCAACATATTCTTATCCATTCTAGCTACTAGTTCATTTCTTACACCCGTTCCTACCCTCGGTACTTTGTTGCTAGCCTTATCTAATCGAAATACCATGGCAATTCTCCCTATTTTGGGGGGATATCTGACATAAGACAAATGAAAAAAAAAACTTACTTCCTGAGGGCATATATGTCTACAGTGGGTATTCCCAGAGAATTAAACCAAAGGTTTCCCAGAATTCTAACTTCTGGCGTGAGTACCCTAAAGGTTTCCCTTTAGGATATCGTGTATCAACAGGTGATATATGCTTTGACACGCCACATGGCTATCTGCACCCCACATAGCGTTTACGCTTCGAGGGGGAAAGGTGGCGAGATAACTGAGGAGCCGTTGCAAAGTTATCCTCCTACGTTACTGTTACAGTACCTCGCGACGTAAACAAGCGGCAGCCATAGCTGTCCACCCTATTGACTGACGTCACATCCGTCCTCTTAGACATATATACCCTCAGGAAGCTACTAAAGGAACCTTCCATCAGGACGTCATGGCCATATCACCCAAAAATAGATTTTTCGCTTCGCTCAAAATCCGTTTTCTTCTATTCGTTCCTCCCTGCCTAATGAAGGATTCAGAGTTTTCAGAAGAAAATATATGTATTGTGAAAAAACTGTACATGTACTATATATTTTTTGTTTCGATTCACTAATCCCTAGACAGTATTGATGAGACATATTTACATTATTGCTTTTCCAGTCTAGGTAACCGATAGGTTTATTTAGTGAAGAAAGACCAAAAATATTGGTATAATATACATTATAGGCCTTTGCAGGTAGCATAGGCATTAATCTTTTTTTTTTTGTGTGTGTGTGTGTGTGTGTCCATATATTATGTTATCATATCCATCATGCGCATTGCATCTTTTTTTTTCATTAAATTATATGATTATACAGAAAAGAGCTATATTTTAGCGGAGAAATCCGAACAAAATGCGATACAGCCATTGCTGCTTACTAACCTTTTTATTGTACATGAATGACCTTTATAAGAACACTGAAAAGTCTTGTTTGCTTATATTGGTTTCTATTATCGGCTCATCACAGTTCGTGGAAATCCTGATTAATTGAAATATAATCCCAATATCCTTTTTTAGGTAGAAGGATAAAATCTTATACGTTGAAAGTTGGTGGAAGTGAAGGAAGAGGACGAGGGAAACATATTGAGGTGGTTACTGGTGCCAAGATCTGTTAGAAAATATGGTTCTTTTCAAAATGGTTACCCTACACTGTAATGGGAAGCTAAATACACTCATGAAAAAAAATCTTAAACACATTGTATTAATATTATCGTCTTTATCATCAGAACAGCCCCACCATGCATTAATATTCTTAAGTCCTTTTTTAGAAAATATCCTTGTATATATATATATATATATATATATATATATATATATATATATATATATATATATATATATATATATATATATATATATATATATACATATATATATATATACACACACACACACACACACATATATATATATATATATATATATATATATATATATATATATATATATATATATATATATATATATATATATATATATATATATATATATCTATATATATATATATATATATATATATATATATATATATATATATATATATATATATACCTACATACCAACAAACATACATATTTACATACATACATACATATGTATATATATATATATATTTATATATATATATATATATATATATATATATATATATATATATATATATATATATATATATATATATATATATATATATATATATATATATATATATATATATATTTATATATATATATATAAATATATATATATATATATATATATATATATATATATATATATATATATATATATATATATATATAAACTGTATATATACACACACACACACACACACACACACACACACACACACACATATATATATATATATATATATATATATATATATATATATATATATATATATATATATATATATATATATATATATATTTATTTATGTACATATATATATATATATATATATATATATATATATATATATATATATATATATATATATATATATATATATATATATATATATATATATAATAAAAAACTAGATGAGTCACATCAATTAAATTAATGCAGATTTCAGCGAAATATATGTGTAAGAGAATAATAAATAAACCCTGCAACGTTCACAGGAACCTTAAATTCATCATTGAATCAACAAGAATAAGAAAGGCCAGTGAAAGTGATCAGTAGTCTTGTTGTCAGGAAATAAACAAATCTGTCAATATCACAGAGCTCAGCAAGGTGGCCAGTGCTCTTGTTGGCAAGAAATCAGTAAAACTTTAAGAATCGTAGAGTTCAGTAAAGTGGTCAGTGCTCTTCTTGGTAGGAAATCAATAAATCTATCAGAAAAACAGAGTTTGGTGACTGTAGCCGTTCCGTTTTTTCTCAAGAGATCGAACTTCAGAAAAAAAAAAAAAAAAAAAAAAAAAAAAAAAAAAAAAAAAAAAAAAAAAAAAAAAAAAAAAAAAACCGGCATTCTTGTCTTCTTTTCATCTTCGTAAGTTATTCTCCTCTTTTTAACCTATCAGGCTTTTCATATCGGTAACAGAATTAAAATACCGTCTTCCTAAGATCTTCATGTATGGGTCTTTTCCTTGTTTCTTTTGTATGATTATCTTCTTTAGTCGGTTTGCTTTTTTATTATTTCTTATCTGTACTCGTCAATAAAATGGCATTGCTTTATTTGTTTCATTAATTTGGATTCTTCAATCACTAATGTTGTTTCGGATTTGAAAAAGGAATATCATATCTTTTCACTTAGGTTTAAATATTTTTAGATATATATATGCTATTATTGCAATTGTTAATTGAAGAACTGTCCATGTTGCAGAGAGAGAGAGAGAGAGAGAGAGAGAGAGAGAGAGAGAGAGAGAGAGAGAGAGAGAGAAATATATTCATTTTAACATCAATTTATTTCCACTATTCGATTGGAATCTTCTAGGAGGTCAATAATTCGTCTTTAAAATCGAGTAATGCACCTCAAACTAGGTTCAATAAATCATATGTTTTCCTTTGGAAATCCCCTTACAAGGAATACTGTTATTGTTGTTATTCTTCTTTCTTTCAATTAAAAAATAAAGGGCCAGATCAGGCCCCAGTCTCGTGTTTTGTGCAAATGGGGACTGTTAATAATCATTGCTTTTCCGTTTCTACGGGGTCCCTCTCTCAATATAGCACTGCTTTTGTAAAAAGATGTAGTTTGGAGCTTCTCTGGCCATATATAAACAATCTCTCGCTTTTAATGCTGACAGAAATTCAAGATCTACGTAATGTGTTTACGATTGCAACTGCTATATGATGAAATGCAGTAAAAAAGATAGCCAAATAAGGAGGTAAATAAGGAAATTAATAAACTATTAGAGAATGTAACTATTTCAAGAACAGTAAAAAAAAAAAAAAAAAAAAACTTTCAGATATAAATTTTAAAAGAAGAGACTTATATCAATCTGTTTAACCTAAAAATATTCACTGAAAGTTCAACTACCTGAATAAGATAACCTTCCACAACTTGATCACAGCTGGACTGACACTTCAAGCATACTCTACAGTTTTGAGCTTTATGAAGGAGAAAGCAGGATTATTAGAATTAACTGCTTATCTAGCGTTATATGATCTTAGTAACCAGAACTTCCGTCCTGTAAGGTTCAAGTGTTTAAACATTTAATGAAAGGCAGAAGCAAGGGTCAGTGACAATGAACTCGCTAGCAGGACAATACCCAAGAGATTACCATTTATACATATAATCAGTGTATAAGCCACCTAACTCCACCCAATCAAGGACCAGGGAGTGGCAGGCAGTGGTAGACCT
>NC_090734.1:212627-214295 GCF_036898095.1 Palaemon carinicauda | reverse complement strand
GCATATATGTCTACAGTGGGTATTCCCAGAGAATTAAACCAAAGGTTTCCCAGAATTCTAACTTCTGGCGTGAGTACCCTAAAGGTTTCCCTTTAGGATATCGTGTATCAACAGGTGATATATGCTTTGACACGCCACATGGCTATCTGCACCCCACATAGCGTTTACGCTTCGAGGGGGAAAGGTGGCGAGATAACTGAGGAGCCGTTGCAAAGTTATCCTCCTACGTTACTGTTACAGTACCTCGCGACGTAAACAAGCGGCAGCCATAGCTGTCCACCCTATTGACTGACGTCACATCCGTCCTCTTAGACATATATACCCTCAGGAAGCTACTAAAGGAACCTTCCATCAGGACGTCATGGCCATATCACCCAAAAATAGATTTTTCGCTTCGCTCAAAATCCGTTTTCTTCTATTCGTTCCTCCCTGCCTAATGAAGGATTCAGAGTTTTCAGAAGAAAATATATGTATTGTGAAAAAACTGTACATGTACTATATATTTTTTGTTTCGATTCACTAATCCCTAGACAGTATTGATGAGACATATTTACATTATTGCTTTTCCAGTCTAGGTAACCGATAGGTTTATTTAGTGAAGAAAGACCAAAAATATTGGTATAATATACATTATAGGCCTTTGCAGGTAGCATAGGCATTAATCTTTTTTTTTTTGTGTGTGTGTGTGTGTGTGTGTCCATATATTATGTTATCATATCCATCATGCGCATTGCATCTTTTTTTTTCATTAAATTATATGATTATACAGAAAAGAGCTATATTTTAGCGGAGAAATCCGAACAAAATGCGATACAGCCATTGCTGCTTACTAACCTTTTTATTGTACATGAATGACCTTTATAAGAACACTGAAAAGTCTTGTTTGCTTATATTGGTTTCTATTATCGGCTCATCACAGTTCGTGGAAATCCTGATTAATTGAAATATAATCCCAATATCCTTTTTTAGGTAGAAGGATAAAATCTTATACGTTGAAAGTTGGTGGAAGTGAAGGAAGAGGACGAGGGAAACATATTGAGGTGGTTACTGGTGCCAAGATCTGTTAGAAAATATGGTTCTTTTCAAAATGGTTACCCTACACTGTAATGGGAAGCTAAATACACTCATGAAAAAAAATCTTAAACACATTGTATTAATATTATCGTCTTTATCATCAGAACAGCCCCACCATGCATTAATATTCTTAAGTCCTTTTTTAGAAAATATCCTTGTATATATATATATATATATATATACATATATATATATACACACACACACACACACATATATATATATATATATATATCTATATATATATATATATATATACCTACATACCAACAAACATACATATTTACATACATACATACATATGTATATATATATATATATTTATATATATATATATATATATATATTATATATATATATATATAAATATATATATATATATATATATATAACTGTATATATACACACACACACACACACACACACACATATATATATATATATATATATTTATTTATGTACATATATATATATATATATATATAATAAAAAACTAGATGAGTCACATCAATTAAATTAATGCAGATTTCAGCGAAATATATGTGTAAGAGAATAATAAATAAACCCTGCAACGTTCACAGGAACCTTAAATTC
>NC_090734.1:192627-207627 GCF_036898095.1 Palaemon carinicauda | reverse complement strand
ACTTTTCAAGACATATAAACTGTATTTCTACATTCAGTATCCCAAAATAATCTCTCTCTCTCTCTCTCTCTCTCTCTCTCTCTGTATATATATATATATATATATATGTATATATGTATGTACATTATATATATATATATATATATATGGATGTATATATATATATATATATATACAGTATATATATATATATATATATATACATATATATACATATATATTAATATATACATATATATATATATATATATACATCCATATATATACATACATATATATATATATATATATATACATATATATATATATATATGTGTGTGAATATATATAAATATATATATATATATATATATCGATATATATATATATATATATATAATATATATATATATATATATCGATATATATATATATATATATATATCGATATATATATATATATATATATATGTATATATATACATATATATATCGATATATATATATATATATATATACTGTATATATATATTGTGTTCGTGTGTGTGCGTGTGTGTAATTGTCGAGCCTGTCTTTGTGTGCTTTACATTTGCATAAAAAGTATAATGCTTTTGTATGGCAAGATTGAACCAGCTGTTTACCAAGTTTTCTTCACATCAATTTTAATTTCTTCAATTGTATATCATACCTCTCTCTCTCTCTCCATTCTTACATACACATACACACACACACACACACACACACACATATATATATATATATATATATATTTATATATATATATAAATGAAGCTACTCACAGGTCTGGTAATTGCTTGGAATATATATATATATATATATATATATAAATGAAGCTACTCACAGGTCTGGTAATTGCTTGGACCTTGTATACACTGACTCCCCTGGCGTTATAACTAGTAAGGTTGGTTCTCCAGTCGGGACATCTGATCATGCCTTGATTTCATTATTAGTGAAGACTGAGCAGCCGGTTCCTGATATATCATATTCTTGTAAAATTTATTTAAAATCCCAAGCAGACTGGAATGGGATTTTGCATGATGTTTTGTGCTTGAATTGGTCACAATTATATAATAGTGTTTATCCTGTTGTCCCTTTGAATGAGACTCTAGTCAACATAATTGATTGGCGTGTCCCTTCTCGTGTGCTAAGGTACTGAGTGAAGGACAAACCGTAGTTCAATGATGATTGCAGACGTGCTTATTTTGAGAAGCAGGAGGCCTATCACCTTTGGAAGGGTAACAGATCAGATTTGACCTGGAACAACTATACTCAGCTCCGAGCTTTTGCTCAGAGAGTTTATGCCTCAACTGAAAAGGAGTACAATTTAACCATAAAAGAAACACCATCTGGTACAACTCAGGAACATAAATGGTGGTCTACCCTTAAATCTGCACTCTTTGGTGTAGATGCAACAGTTCCTCCTTTACTTAAACCAGATGGCTCAGTCACTCACTGTCCAAAGGAAAAGGCAACCCTTTTGGCTAATGTTTTTGACAGTAAACAGAGTAATAAAAAACTTAAACTTCCTCATTCCTGTTTTCCTGAGGCTAAACTAACTAGTTTAGCTTTTCCATCTCGTGAGATTAAAGCTCTGTTGGTGGACCTTGATGCTTAAGGAGGTGTAGACCCAAATGGTATTTTTCCTTTGTTTTTTATAAAGACGGCAGATTTCTTAGCTCCGAAGTTATCTGTTATTTTGCGCAAGTTAGCAAGAAGAGGAGCTTTTAGCACTTGTTGGAGAATTGGTAATATTACTCCTCTATATAAATACGTTTGTGGTAGCTCAAGTCCCACTGATTACTGCCCAGTTTCCATAACTC
This sequence comes from Palaemon carinicauda, assembly GCF_036898095.1. Taxonomy (NCBI): domain Eukaryota; kingdom Metazoa; phylum Arthropoda; class Malacostraca; order Decapoda; family Palaemonidae; genus Palaemon; species Palaemon carinicauda. The sequence goes on along the minus strand of NC_090734.1, from coordinate 205,807 downwards.
TATATTATCTAAAGTTTTTGAACGTCTTCTGGCAAAACGTCTTAATAGGTTGCTGAAGGTAATCATCTACTCCCTAGTTTGCAATTTGGTTTTCGTAAAGTCCTTGGAGCATGTGATGCCCTTCTTACAATCTACAATGCTGTACAGAAATCCCTTGATTGTGGTCGGGAAGTTCGTATGATTGGCCGTGATTTTAGTGCTGCCTTTGACCGTGTTAATCATGAGGCCCTTGTTTTCAAACTGAAACAGTTGGGAGTGGGTGGGTCGTTTCTTAGCATTATTATTGATTTTTTAAGTAATAGATCTCAAAGAGTTGTTGTTGATGGGCACCATAGTGATTATAGGAATGTGATATCCGGTGTTCCACAAGGTAGTGTTCTTGGCCCATTACTTTTCATACTATATACACATGACATGTGGTTTGACCTAGAAAACAAGCTTGTTGCATATGCAGATGATGCTACTCTTTTTGCATCAATTCCATCCCCTGAATATAGATCTGGGGTTGGTGAATCCCTTAATAGAGATTTAGCTAGAATCAGTGCATGGTGCAAATTATGGGGTATGAAGTTGAATCCTAACAAAACTCAAAGTATGATTGTAAGTAGGTTAAGAACGGTGGGCTCCTCAACATTCGGATCTCAGTATTGATAATGTTTCTTTAAATTTGTATGACTCTTTCAAAATTTTAGGTGTGATTCTCGACAGCAAATTTACTTTTGAGAAATATATAAGGTCTGTGTCTTCTTCAATTGCACAAAAATAATCTCATTGAGAAAGTCTTTCAAGATTTTTGGTGATCAATCTATTCTGAAGAAGTGTTTTAATTCTTTCATTCTACCTTGTTTTGAGTATTGTTCTCCTGTCTAGTCTTCAGCTGCTGATTCTCAGCTTAATTTGTTGGACAGAAACTTACGGTCTATTAAATTTCTTATTCCTGATCTAGATATTGATCTCTGGCACCGTCGTTCAGTAAGTTCATTATGCATGTTGCATAAGATTTTTCATAACTCTGACCATCCTTTACATTCAGATCTCCCTGGACAATTCTATCCTGTCCGTAATACTAGGCAGGCAGTTAATTCTAATAACCAGGCCTTCTCCATCATTAGGCTTAATATTACGCAGTACTCTGGAAGTTTTATTCCAGCTGTTACCCAGTTGCGGAATGATCTTCCTAATCGGGTAGTTGAATCAGTAGAACTTCAAACGTTCAAAGTTGGAGCAAATGCTTTTTTGTTGACCTGGCGGACATGCGTCTTTTTATAGTTTATTTATGACATATTTGTTTTTGATGTTGTTAATAGTTTATATATGACATGTCTGTTTTGACGTTGTTACTTTTTTTTTTAAATGATTTTTTGTTAATTTGTTCTCTTCATTCATTTATTTCTTTATTTCCTTTCCTCACTGGGCTATTTTTCCCTGTTGGAGCCCCTGGGCTTATAGCATCTAGCTTTTCCGACTAGGGTTGTAACTTGGATAGTAATAATAATATATATATATATATATATATATAGTAATAATATATATATATATATATATATATACATTTATGTATATTATATATATATATATATATATGCATTGATATATATATATATATATATATATTGATATGTATATACACACACACACACACACATATATATATATATATATTATATATATGTGTGTGTGTGTGTGTATATATGTATATATTTCTATATTTAAATATACATATATAAATATTTATATATATATATATATATATATATATATCATTTTTGATACTTGAGTTATGAAGATGATACCGTTACATGTGTTTTACCTGATGAAATATATTCTCTTATTAAATCATGATCTACAAATCAAAAATATATATAAGACAATCGTTCTAAAGTTTTTATTTAAAAACCCATATTTATTAAGATCATATGAAATTCCAAAGTGGTATCTTAACAAATATTATCCTTAATGAAAGTAAGAATGTACATCAAATCTATGGTATTTCTTTACATTACTTTAATGGTTGCTTTTCTCTTCCTATATAACCAAGGAGGGGAACCCTCCTCTCTACAGGACCTTCAGTCATTTTATCGTATACATTCCAAGGCATTCAGCATTTCACACTGCATATTAATCGTTTATTGCCAAATCCACACTATCCAGTGTACTCATTTGAAGACTGAGCAAACCGGAGAAGTCTATAAACATATATGAAAACTGTAAAATGTATCCATGGTACATTAACTCCCACATTCCACCTCATTCCAGTTGTCACCCGTGCCGAATCTAGGAAGAATTTGCATCCCAGGACAATTTCCTTTAAGAAATGGACCCGTCTTTCTAGTCATAAAACATCTCAGAGACCTGTTTAAGGAAGACACACTTCTATTTCCTGAAGGAGAAAAACAGCGTTAGTCTAAAAACAGTTTTCTAAATATAGTCGTTTCCATTACTAATCCCATGTGAACATTGTGAAGCATGCAGTATGAAGAGGCTTACGGTGGCTTATAATGATGTAATCCGTATGTTGCTTAGTACCTACATTTTCAGTGGTAGGCAAGAGTTTGCTGAAGTGTGTGGGCCTGTCTATCAGGCTGAAATTAAAAATCTTATCATCAAGTTTATTAGGATAATTGAAAATTTCAGCTGATTGTAGTAAAAAAGTACTGGTTGATCTTACCTTTAGCAGTACACGATTCCCATCCCTAATGTGGAGACACTGGTATAACAGTCTGTACACTGTATATGAAAATGAGTAGTTCACAAATAAGTGCAGTAGTCATATCTACTGATAGATATATTTACTAGTAATAGTAGGTAGATTAGATTATTGTTTCACTCTTTAATTTTATGGACTCCAAATACATGTATGTCTAAGGACCATTCCGTCTGAAATAAAGGCTGAATATGCAAACACATTAGTGATAGACATATTTTTGAGAACTTTAACATTGACCTACCTTAGCACGAATACATACATTCATAATTAAATTGAATGAAAGTAAAATATGTAAAGAAAAAATAAGAAAATGGAGTTCATGTAAAAATAAATACTTCAGATTTTATAAGTCAATTAATTTTCTAGATGTAATAAACGCAAGTAAAAACATATCATAATAAGGGGAGAGAATATGCAATAATATTACATAATAGAAAAAATTACATCCACTGCAATTAAAGATGAAAAAAATATGAAATGTGTTTTGTAATTTAGTTTTCAAGATGAGGTGCTGTTTTTAATTTCAATCTCATGGTAGCTAAATCTCCGAAACTATAAAAAGGACTTGATCAATTGCTTTATAATTCCCAGCAAATTGGTCTTTCAGAAAATGGAGATCCCCTAATGTTATTTTAAGACCAGAAAAGTCTTCATGAAATCTCTTCAGAGAACCTGTGGTAAAGGCAACTCACTACTAGTCCGGAAAAATAGATGGCTTGTTCGATGTGAGCTTCCGATTTGGGAACTTATTTCATGGGCGTATAAAGAGAGAGAGAGAGAGAGAGAGAGAGAGAGAGAGAGAGAGAGAGAGAGAGAGAGATATCCTTTTCCACACATCCAGAATACAACTAACTTCATACGGAGTATGGAGTCGGAACAGTGCCAGATTCACAAAGCTTCCTTAAAGAAAAACAGTATCGTGGAAGTGAGACTTTCTCACATAATCCAGTAAACAACAATGCAAGCATGTAAATGGGTTGTTTGAAGATCATGTCCTAAATAATATAGCTCTTCCTAATACTAGGTATGCAGATAATTCTAATAGTCATGCCTTCTCCATCACGAGGCTCAATATTACACAGTATTCTAAAAGTTTTATTTCAGCTGTGACTAAGTTGTGGAATGATCCTCCTAATCAAGTAGTTGAATTAGTGGAACTTCAAAAGTTCAAACTTGAAGGAAATGTTTTATCGTTTAACAGGCTGTTATATCTCTTTTTACAGTTTATATATGAAAGATTTGTTTTAATGCTGTTACTGTTCTTATAATATTTTATTTCAATTGTTTATCACTTCTCTTTTAGTTTATTTATCTTATTAATTCCTTTCCTCGCTGGGCTTTTTTTCCGTTGGAGCCCATAGGCTTATAGCATCCGCCTTTTCCAACTAGGGTTTAGCGTAGCTAATAATAATAATAATAATAATAATAATAATAATAATAATAATAATAATAATAATAATAATAATAACAAAAAAGATATCAGTTTCCGCCTCCTTAAAATGTATTACAAACAGCAAAAATGTATAAGATGAAAATTAAATACTCAAAACATGTTAAAACAATTAATCTTCTAATTGGAACTGTACATATACAGATTTCATGACAGAAGAATGACAGATACATATAAAAAAATATAAAACAAATGACCAAGTTCAATACAGGACGAGGTTAGCGGAATCATTTCCAAATAACATATTTCTATTTCGTGCAATTCCTTTTTGGAGATTTAATTTGCAATCTACGATATGAATTTTTACCTCTTCATTATTATCTAAATTTTCATTTCAAACAAATTATTTTCCCATCTCTATTTTCATTCTTCCTTTCTATTTCAGTGATATATTTCCCCCCTTTGTTAGGTATCCTATCCCTCACTAATTATCAATGATTTCCTCCTTTTCCTCTATTTCCTTCGTCAGTTTCAGATTGTCCAGAGTTTTCGCTCGGGGTGGGGTCTGTTAGACGTACGTTCATAGCCCTAATTATTTCTCACAATTGGAGGTTTGGTCTTACCCTTTCCCGCTTTACTTGATTGTACAGTCGGTGTCAAAACTGATTCAACAAATTTCAGAGAACTTCGTTCGAAATTCACTAACTGGCAACTGCAAAACGTACCTCAAAAACTATTTTTTTTCCTACATTGAAAGCTATATCAAGCCAAATAAAGCTGACATATGATGCTCAGATATCCTATTTATAAGAATGATAAGAAAAAAGTAATGTATCAGTAATTATTTCAAGGAATAATAAGTACTTCTAACTACAGAAACAAAACAATTTTGAAATTTTTGTTCAACATATGATAATCAACATTATCTATATATATTTCAAGCAATGTGGAAACAAAGGTTTAATATCATACTGTATTATCAATTATTTTGACGAGGATGAATAAAACCATACAAGTATTAATAAAATATAAAGGGAAAATCTTTGTATCATTATTCATAATATACGAGGAATGCAGCTAAGTTCAACAAAGAAGTTGAGTGGGTTGGTAATTTTGACATTCACAGTTATGACCCGACCGTTCGGACTCACCTTCAGCGTTGGCTTCGGTTTCGACCAACGACACAAACGTAACATTATTTACCCAACTAATGAGTTATGCCAGGCTGACACTTGCACGATTTTTGGTCACAGATTTGTCGTGGCATTTCGTGCCATTTTGGGGCACGAACTAGGAGGCTCCCGCACTGTTCATGACTAGTTTACGCACAGTTCACGATGAGTTCATGACGAGTTCATGAATAGTTCACGAATGCTTGCCCATCAGCGACCACATTGACACGAACTGACACAATGAACTCACGCATAGTTTGCGCATAGTTTGCGCATAGTTTGCGCACTTCCTGCATTGGCACGACGAGTTTGCGCAGTTTGGACAGTGTCGTGCCGACTTGGCCATGCCATATAAAAACGGGGCCTCTCCAACCCCTGGTCATTTTTGGATTGGCTTTGGAAGAGACAACATGCTTAATGTCAGAGACACAATCATTGCAGAGAGGAGAAGATGCCTATACCTGGCAGCTGCTCTAGCCATTGTTGAAGAGCAGCAGAAAAGAGTGACAGAGGCAGAAGAGCCAGAAAAGGCAACCCCACCTCGAAGAAACACAGAAAGAAAAGTGTGGGGCAGGGAATGGTTAACCAGAAGGAACGAGTTTGGACAGTATGACAGTCCACTTACTGAACTCCACAAGGAAGATCAAAAGGGGCTACAAAAATTACCTCAGAATCACAGCTGACCTGTTCCAAGAGATGGTTGAGAAGTTAACCCCTTGCCTTCAGAAGCAGTAAACCTTCATGAGGGAACCGCTTTAAGTTGGACTCAAGCTGGCTGCCGCCCTCCGCTATTTAGCCCCTGGAAATTCCAATCCAAGTCTGCAGTACAGCTTCAGGTTTGAAGCAAGAACCATTTGTAAGTTCATACCCGAGGTGTGTAAAGCCATAATCGCGGTCTACAAGGACGAAGTGCTGCACTGCCCTAAAACTGAAGAGGAGTGGAAGGAAGATGCTGTCAGGTTCAGCTCCAGATGCAATTACCACAACTGTCTGGGGACTGTGAACGGCAAACACATCGCCATAAAGAAGCCACCCAATGCTGGCTCTTACTACTACAACTACAAGGGCTTCCACAGCATTGTACTGACGGCAGTGACAGGATACTACCTACAAAGTTCCTCTATGTGGATGTTGGGGCAGAGGGTGGTGAGTCGGATGGAGGAACATGGAGTAACTGTTCCCTGCATGATGCTGTAGAAGAGATCAGAGCTGGTGTGCCTCAACCATAACCACAGGACCCCGCCACCATCAACCTGATCACCGTGTGGGCCTGTGTGCTGCACAACCTCATCCTCATCAGACACCCTCATGCAATTTCAGAAGTTGACCGCGAAGATCCGGACACACATGATCTGATCACTGGTGGATAGAGGATTGACCGACACCTGCAGGGGCTGCTGCCTCTAACCGGCCATCATACCCAAATGCAAAGGATCAGTGAGACTACCTATCACATTACTACATGTCAGCTACTGGTGCTGTCCCTTGGTAAGAAAGAATGGTAGTAGCCCCATGAGCAGCATCCACAGTTGTTCCATTTTCAAAATAAAAGAAACTTTTATTTTTCGTTTATCTTTTTTTTGTTGCACATTATTTTTTGGTTTCTCTTTCTTTCCTTTTTCGTTTATTTTTTTTATCGTTTCATTTCGTTTCCGTTTTCTTTCACTTTACTTTAAGGTTAAAGAGAAAAACAAGTGTTTTAAAATAAAAAATCAATTTATTAACATGAAAACAGCAAACAACAAATATGTACAAGTATCACAGTCAAACTATTTACAAATATTTAGAAGTGTCTCATCTCAGTCAGTGTCCTTGCTGGTTCTGGTACCACTGCGTGAGGATACCCAATGGATTGAGTTCCTTGGAGGTGTAGAGGGATGAGGGTGAAATGCCCTCTTCTGGGTTGTTGTCGATGGACCCTGGGGTCAGGACCGGGAAGCTGAGTGGTGTCACAAGTGTCTTGAATGTGGCTGACAGCGACGACACTGAAGGTGTTGGTGAAGGAGCCTGGACAAGGGTGGCTGGCGATACTGAAGTTGTTGATGAAGGAGCGTGGACAAGGGTGGCTGACGGTGCAAGTGAAATCCCTGGTTGCCACTCAGTGTTATGGTGCCAGGAGGACTGGCCTGAAGACTGTAGTGACTGAGGTGGCATCCACGTTACAGGTGATGGCTGACTGGCTGAAGGTTGCTGCTGAGGCTGCTGCTGCTGCTGCTCTGGCAGTGCCTGCAAGGTGGCTGGTTGAGGTTGATGCGAGAACTGTTACTGCTTAGGGGGCGGCCAAGGTTGCTGCTGCTGTGAGCCTGGCCAGGTCATGAGTGGCTGTTGATGTGGCTGCAGGAAGAGCTGACACAGCTGCCTGTAGCGGGGTACAAGGTTGAGGCAGTCTATCTGGAATTCATGCCAGGAGTCCTCCGGGATGGCATACATGTGGCCTTCCAGCAGGCATGGAAAATAGTGTACGATCTTGTGCTGTCCGGTGTACGAGTGGGTGGGCACCAAGGAATAGGCTTTGGAGTTGACATGAAACACAAACATTATAACAATTTAGTACAGCATTTCAATGCAACATATTACACATGCTATGTCAAAAGCAATGGATGAAACTGGAATACAATCTGCATGTAGACATTGGGATTCTCACCTGTTGTGCTACATTACTGAGGTTGCTGTGGGTCACCCAAGTGTTGGCAGTTTTGGTGGCTGTGTGTGTTGTTGGTGGGCTGGACCACTTCCCCTTGCCCTTGTCCTTCTCGGTGCTAGTAGATGTTTGGCTCTGGGAACCTGTGGACCTCACTTCCTCATCGTCTCCGTCGCTGACCGTCACTGCAGCTGACTCTGGGACAGCAAACTGCTCACTGGGGACTGTCTCTCCCCAGACGATGTGTTGTATCAGGAGACACCAGGTCTCCATGATCTGGTCGTCTCGGGCACTCCTTTGTTGCTGGCCAGCTCCACTCTTCTTCTCTTTCTTCATAATCTTCCCAACCCTGGTTCTCAAGTTCTCGTTATGCTTCTTGCATTGGGCACCAGTGGTAGGAGGCTTCAGCTGCTCTCCAACTTGGTACCAACGGCTGTTCTTGGCCGCCACGTTGAGTGACTCCTTCTGCTTCTTGTCATACAGCTGGGGGTTCTCCTTCTCAAGGTCGGCCAACCTAAACTCTGCTTCTTCTGTCCAGCAATATTCAGGGATTTCTTTCTTGGTCACCCGGACCCACTTCTACTTTCTGTTAGCCTCGTCCTCACTGGATGGCTGCCTCTTGGATCCTGCTGCGTCTCTGGGATCACAATATCGAGACTTGATATAGATGACTGAGGGGAATTATCTCGGTCAGCAGTCTCTGCCTCTGGCCTGTTGGCTTCTGGCCTTATCTGCTTTCCTCTTCCTCTTGTCAGCTAGGATGTTGTCTCTTCGCTGGCGACATCAACTACCTGTGAACTCGACGTGAGCTGTTCGTGAACTATTTGTGGCAGTTCGTGACAGTCGTGGCATGGCATGCATTGCCATGTACTGGTACGCATCCTCCTGCATCATCCCGACGAGATCACGAAGAGTTCATTAACAGTTTCTGCATAGTTCACGACCCAGTTGCAAAATTTTGTCGTGACCAAAATTTTGAACATTTCAAAATTCTTGACATGCCACAAAGTCCTGACGGGTTTACGTACACTTCACGCCAGTTTACAATTAGTTTTAAGCATTGGCATGACTCGAGTAGTGCTAGTGCGTGCCCCAGATTTGTGCAAGTGTCAGCCTGTCATTACCAGCCATGTCCTAATATCTACACCGCTAGTTAGTACCTTGTACCAACCATGTGTCACACGATCGTACATAGTAACGAAATTTCATTTTTTATATATATTATGCTTGTATCTTTGCTCTCCCCTCGCACTGAGAGGAACCTCAAATAACATGTCTGTTTTTCTCACCGTTAACTGTTAACCGGTGAGCTTTTCGGTTGAACATGAAATTGCCTGTTATGTTTTGTATACCCTTTTTGCCTGGAGTTTTTGTATATATAAACGAATGTTCTGTAATAAAGTTTACTCAGTTACTTTCATCCTGCCTTTGAGTCACAACCTTCTCTCGGCCGTCACATTGGTGACACCGGTAGTTGACTCGCTCCTCACACCTTCCAACCCATGTCACCCCTCTGTCATTGGTACTATATCGGACTCCACGGAAGTTAGCGCCGCTCCATTGAAACTTATGTCGTTTGCCAGTGGAGAGGCGTTTGCTTGGTTTCAACGCGCAGAAGTCCAGTTCCACATCAAGGGCGTGACTCGCTCAACCACCAAAGCAGATTATGTTCTCGCGGCGATACCCGAGGACACCTTCCCGGAAATTTCCGACTGGCTTTATGAACAAGGAGACACCTCAATAGTATATGGCACCCTAAAAACATACCTTCTGTAGCAGTACTCGCCCATATAGCGAAGCTTTCTCTGCTCTCTCAACAACTGTTGGGGGACCAAAGGGCTTCGCTCCCCCTCAGATAAATGACCAGTATCACACACCTGCAACCTGCCGCAAACGGCTCTCATCGTGAGGTGAACCTACTTCGTGCCTTTTGGATACGCCATTTACCTGAACCTGTCCGCGCTGCCATACCCGATGTCAATATAGTTTACCCATAAAGGACTTGATAACCAAAGCCAACGTCCTTATGGACAGCCACTTCACGACCTTCAAGACCCCCATCAACGCCTCCAATGCTGAAAAAGATGACGCCTATTCAACGTCAACTGCAGCTGACGTGAATGCCGTAGGACATACACGCCTATCCTGTGACCTGCCGAAGCGGCGACAAAGCCACCCATCACCCACCACTCGCTCGCACCCCAATCAACGACTTCTACAGCCACTTACTGCCTCCCATCGGCTGCAGTTTTGCTACTACCACTACAGATTTGGGGCAGCCGCAAAGAAATTTACCAAGGATTGTCAGTGGCCAAAAAACGTGTAAGTGGGCCATCCCTCGTGGCAGTGAACTCCCGTGTTTCTAATCCTTTCTTTTTACATGATGCAGGAACGGGCGTGCAATTTTTGGTAGACATGGGTGCTTGTCGTTCTCTTTTGCCAAGGGAACTCTTCAGGACACGACGTAGTCTGTCTACGTTTGCCAACGTCCACCTAATAGCTGCCAACAGATCTGCGATACCCACCTACGATTACGAGAACCTCATATCATCAATTGGAAACGGTAAATCTAATTGGAAGGTTCTCGTTGCTGACGTCACATTGCTAATCCTTGGTGCGGATTTCCTCTCTCATTTCCACCTTATGGTCGATGTCACCTACCGACGATTGGTCAACGCAGACTCGTATTTTTCGACACTTCTTCAACCTTGCTCTCCACATCAGCGACCCACGGATGCCTACGCCTACCTCCTCACGTCGTACCCAGAAGTTTTACGTCCAGAACTTCGCCAAACACCCACAGCTCCTGCCAAGCATGGTATTTATCACCATATCAAGACAACGGGACCACCAGTCTTCGCAAAATGACATCTGGCACCGGAACAATTTACAGCCGCAAAACAGACATTCGCCGAAATGGAGGAAATGAGCCTTTGTCAAAAGGCCTCCAGCCCATGGTCGTCGCCCTTACACATTGTTCTGAAGAAAGACGGCTCCCTCCGTCCGTGGGGGGATTACAGGCGGCTGAAAATGCAAACAGAACCAGATCACTACCCCCTCCCAAACATCTCCTACCTGCACAAAGGAAAGGTTTTCTCCACTCTCGACCTTCTTAAGGGGTATTTTCAGGTGCCTATGAACCCATAAGACATCCCCAAGACCGCCCTCACAACTTCGTTTGGTACATACATCTTCAATTAATACTGTTTTGGCCTTCGTAATGCTGGGGCCACTTTTCAACATCTCATTTATGGCATCTTAGGGGACCTCCCCTTCTCTATGTGTTATGTGGACGACATACTTGTGTTCTCTTCCTCAAAAGAGGAACACCTCCGTCACCTGCGCATCTTGCTCGACTGCCTGCAACAAAACGGTCTTGTATTCCAGTACGACAGGTGTACCTTTGACGCCAACGAGGTGTCTTGCTTAGGGCACTCCATCACTCTTGAAGAAGTCCATCCCCTCCCTGAGAAGGTAGCAGCCGTTCATAACTTCCCCACGCCCTCGACCGTCAAAGCTCTCCAGAAATTCTTGGGCATGATCAACTATTATCACCGTTTTCTGCCAGCTATTGCCGCCACTCTTGCTCCCCTCTATATCTCCCTGAAGGGCAAGCCAAAGGACGTGAAGTGGGGTCCCCTTCGAGAAGCGGCCTTCTGCAATTCAAAGAAGGCCCTATCAACCGCTGCAGCTCTCACTTTTCCTATCCCACATGCCCCTCTCCTTCTCTCCACCAATGCCAGCGACATCGCAATTGGTGTAGTACTTGAACAGGTGGTCAACGGCTCGCCCCGCCCATTGGCCATCTTCAGCAGAATACAGTCCAACGCAGAATCAGGTTATTCTACTTTCGATCGCGAATTGCTGGTGGTGCACTAGGCTGTCCATCACTTTCTCCATTTCTTAGAAGGTACGCCATTCGTCATTCGCACAGACCACATGCCTCTGGTGCACGCCAACACTCGACAGTCTGATGCCTGGTCCGCCCGTTAACACCGACATCTCTCCGCCTGGGCTGAATACAATTGCACACTTCAACACCACCCAGGAAAAATGAATCCTGTTGCCGATGCCCTGTCAAGAAACACGTTGGCTGCCGTTCAACTGGGATTGGATTACAACGCCTTGACTGAAGCCCAATAACAGGATACAGAGTATCAAGTATATAGGACATCCTGCTTATCCCTCCGTTGGGAAGACATCCCCCTCGACGACTCCAACATCACGCTCCTCTGTGGTCATCAATTACTGTAGACCGCGACCTCGGATCCCTGCTCCCATGCGCCGACAGGTGTTTGATTTCATTCATGGCCTGTCACATCCTTAATGCCGTTCTACTGCACAGCTGCTGAAGACGAAGTTCATTTGTCAAGGCATTTCTAAGGATGCTAAGGATTAGGTCTGCGCCTGTACTTCTTGCCAAACTTCCAAAGTACATCGACACACGGATTCAGGAGTGGGCACCTTTCCTCAACCTCAGCGTTTTTTCGCACAGATTTGCGTGGACGTTTTAGGCCCCCTACCCACATCACAAGGACATTGTTACCTGTTTACTGTCATCGACCACTCCACTCGCTAGCCTGAAGCCTTTCCCATGGAAACTGCAACGTCCGCCTCATATACATCTGCTTTACTCTCAGGATGGATTGCTAGATTTGGTATCCCTGAGCATATTACTTCTGACAGGGGTACCACTTTCACCTCTCAACTTTGGACATCATTAGCGAATCTCCTGGGCATCACTCTACATCAGACAACTGTCTACAACCCCGCTGCCAATGGAATGGTTGAACGTTTTCATCGCACCCTCAAAGCAGCTTTGATGTCCGTGGAAAGGATTCCACCTGGTTTACTCAGCTTCCCTGGGTCCTCCTGGGACTAAGGACACTCCTAAAGACGCCCTCAATGTCTCGGGAGCTGAAATGGTGTATGGCGACCCGTTGGTCGTCCCTGACGAATTATTTCCTTCTGCAACCTCCTCCGAAGATCTCCAGCGCATACGTCACATCGTGGGAAAATTTACTCAATGCCGCCAGACTTACAAGCCCCCAGCGAAGCATCACATACCGACAGACTTGCATTCTATAACGCACGTCTTCTTGCACAAAGACACTAGCAAGCCTCCGCTAACGCTCCCTTATACGGGCCCTTTTCTTGTGATCCGACTCATTCCGAAAGCATTCCTACTAAACATTTGTGGCAAAGAAGACCGGGTCTCCATTGATCGTCTAAAACCTACTTATCTCCTGCCAGATGACCCGCCTACAGTT
>NC_090734.1:152627-172627 GCF_036898095.1 Palaemon carinicauda | reverse complement strand
CATAAATATATATATATATATATATATATATATATATATATATATATATATATATATATATATATATATATATATATATATATATATATATATATATATATATATATATATATATATATATATATATATATATATATATATATATATATATATATATATATATATATATATGGGCTCAAGCCATGCCGTCCTGATGGAAGTTCCTATAGGGTAGCTTCCTAGGGTATATTACAACTACGGCGATATTCCCAGAGAATTTACCTTAAAGTACCAGAACTCTAACTCCTGGAGCGAATATCCCTCCTGAAAGGGATATCGCGACATATCAGAGGACGTATTCTTGACACGCCACATGGCAATCTGCATCCCGAACAGAGATTTCGTCTCGCAGGGGGCAATTGGCAAGAAACGAATTCGGGAAAGAAAAAGGGGGAGCCGCTCCCAAGGCTCCCTATCTCCCGTTTCGTAAGCGTACCTGGCGCCAATCCTGGCGCCATCTGTATTCTTTTTTGCGTAGCTTAACAACTCGGTGTTTTTTCCTGGGTTTCTCGCAAATCTTGGATTTATTCTGCTTTTCATAGCTTCTCCGTCTTTGTCGGCCTCTGATAAGTTGAGTACCATGTCTTTTATGTATAAATGTAGGCTCTTGGTAAATTTTTGAGTGATTAATAGGTTTAATCTTTGTTACAAGAGCCGTAGCCTACCGGAGGCGTCATGGACGCTGTCGCTCGCTAGGTATAAGTTTAGTTAGTCAGAGCGACATTCCTGGTTGTTTTGCTTTAATAAATTCTAGCTATTTAGCATTACATTGGATTTCCTTTCGTGCTTAGTATTATTTTGGCGAAGTATTCGCCATTCTGGCCTACGCTAGGCCATGTAGCCTAGTCGTTTGGTCCTAGTACTTCATGCATGATTTTGGTTTTTCCGAGTGTATTGAAATTTTTTAAAGCTTTTGGCTATGTTTTATACATTTAAGATTGTGTGGAATATTTCCAAGATAGTATACGAGTGAGTTTCGGTGATTTAGGTAATCGATTCTCTTGGTGCCTAGGCTAAGTTGCTTTTGGAGCCTTAGTATACTTTATCATACTCCCCGGTTGCTTTCTTTTATTTGGAGAAGGTCTGCAATCCCTTTCCCTCTGTTTAAGCCTTGGGCTTATCCCTAAGTGGTTTTTTCCGAATTAATTTTCGATAAAATATACTGGGGTGTTACTGTACCTTCCTGTTCCAGTAAGTCAGGTTCAAAGAGGGACAAAGCAACAGAGTTTTTTTAGTCTGAGTCTGTGTTTGTCTGGCTTGGGGTAGAGTCTCCCTCACTGGCCTGACACAGACAAAGGTGGCTTAGCCTCCTTAGGTCACTACCAAAGGTTTCTGTGGATATGATTCATTCTTTTGTGATCTACCAGACTAGTCCTTGTTGCTGTTCTCGGGGGAGGATAAGTTTCTTTCCCCAGGAGTAGCGACACCTTCCTTGCTTTGGTGCTCTGGGAGCTGGCAAGTATTGCTGGCCTCCCCCCTTGGATCTCCCTTAGGCTAAGATAAGTTTCTTGGCTGCGGGTGATCCGTCACTAAAGCAAGGTTAGTAGGACCCTCTTTTGTCCCTTCCCCCTCTATCTTCGTAATGGCCTAGCCATTACAGTACTGTACGTCGTTCTACATCTGGACCTAGAATAGGTTAGGATGTGGAATTGACTCAGCCCCTTGTAGGACGGCAGAGCTGCCGGCCGGCAAGGGTCTTATATTTTGAGTGCTGCCCGGACCTCCCTTGGTCCCTCATCCATGCCTGCCTGTAGAGCCAGACGGCATTGGTCAGGAAGCCTGAATTAGATTCCCCCCTTCCTTATATGCACTCTTTCGGATTGCCGGGCTTGGAGGTAGTGTACACTCTTATCCCGGCATCCATCCTATTTTTCTTCTAGTGCTGCACCCGACCCGGCTGCCGGCCTATGAGGCCGGCAGCCGGGCGGGTGTAGTCCTCTGGTTCTTTTGCTGCCGGCTGGCATCGGTCTTGTACCTTTGTCTGCCGGTCACCAAGAGTGTGGCCGGCAGCTGGGTACTACCTTGTGTAGTTGCCGGCCGGCAGCCATTGCCGGCCGACATTGGCTGTTGCCGTCCGTCAGTTGCTGCCAGCCGGCACATGCATTTGAACCAGAGTTCTGCCGCCTTATAGCTGTTAAGTAGTATACTTTAAAGCTAGTTATGGTGTGTGCCGGCCGGCACGTATCCTCCTATACTGTACTAGTATTCTTCAGTATAACATATACAGTAAGAAGAAAACTATGGTATGGGTTTTGGTACTGCACTGTGTGTTTTAACCATTTTGTGTTTTCTTGCACAGTCCTTTGCTGTTGCCCTAAAGATAGGAAAGTGAGTTCTTTCTTGTCTATTATTCAAGATTCTAAAATCATTGCTTAGGTGTGAGCTTCACCGGTTTCCTCTGGAAACCTTGCATTGATTACTCTAGAAGATATTAACCATTTGATTTTATTATCTGGAAGGCTGCAACAATGGGTTGTGAGGGAAGCACAAGTGTGTGTCTTTCCTTTATGAATTGTTATGCTATACTATGCATATCCAGTGATACATAGTTCACTTGATACTCATGGAAATTTCTTCTCTTTACAGGAGGACCCTCCGAAGTGCGGAAATGTTTTCTGCAACGTCCGCAGCAAGAACCTCTGCGGACATGAGTTTTGTAGGAGAAACGCAGCATGCGCTGTCTCCAAGGATGATCTCCAGTATTGGGACCCTCAGGTATGTACTGTGTGCACTAACCTGATTACTGAGGCCTTTGATTCCCCTAGGACGGCGGAATCAAGGGATATAGCAAGGGAGAAGCTTCGTACCTGGGTAAGGGGATTCCAAAAGAACACCTCTGGCCCTTATCTTCCAAGTGAGAAGATGAGGGCGTATCTTTTCCCTAAGGCATCAGCGGATGCAGTGATTCCCCAGCCTCAAGAGGAGATCCCCCAAGGTCAGATCCAGGTGGATGCTGAAGTCGCGGTCGCGATGCAAGACATCCAGTTAGATGACAGGATGTCTGACGTGGACGAGCGTTTGGAGGAAGACCTCCTGGCAGAAGGCCAGGATGAAGTTCAAGCCCCGGACATCGTAGAGGAAGAGGTCGACGAGGTGTCGGCTACTCCGGTTCAGATTCCGGAGCCTATTCCCTCAACATCGGCCGGTCTCCCAGTAGAGCTGGGACAGGCCCTCTCTTCGATTGTTGGAATGATCCAACAAATGCAGAAGGAGAATCAGGAGAAGGCGGCTGCTATGGAACTGCGGATGCAGTGCCTTGCAGAATCACATGGGCCCCAGAAAAGGATCAATGTAAAAGACCTTCCCTTGTGCTCAGATGCTAACCCATAGAGGTATGCTGAGCACATGCCGATGACGACTGGAAAGATCGTCATCTCGGATAAGCTGGGCTCAGTTCACCTAGAGGAGGTGGAATTCTGGCCCAGCAAGGCATCATATCCGGACTGTTATGTCCGGCTGAGAAAGGAACCAGCTTCAAGGAAGGAGACAGAGCCGAAGGAGGTCATAGTGATGGACCATGCTAAGGCTCAAGCTCTACTTTCATCCTCGATGAAGGAGAGGGACTTCTCTAACTCGAAGGTAGCTGCATTGAGCAAAAAGCTCCCTTCCTTTGTGTCCGCTCCTGCTAGAGCCTTCCCTTTTTACAGAAAGGGTTTGCGGCTGTCCTAAAAGCAGTCGAGGCCAGCAAGCCTTGCCCCTCCATGGAGGAGTGTAAACCCTTGTCGCTGGTCCTGCCTATGGACCACAAAGACTGGAAGGACGTCCATCTGACGTTCTCAGTGGGAAAGTTGGAGGCTGATATTGCCGGACGGCAATTCGGCGAGGACCTCCCCAAGCTGTCTGACTTTCTTTTGCGAAGAGAGTTCGAGACAAAAGAAAGACTGGCTGCCTCAATGTCTCTTCAGACTACTCTTGAGACGATGGCAAGTGACCCCAAGGTCCATGAAATGTTCATGGTGGTGGCTAAGAGTCACCTGGCTACGGTGACGAAGGACCTTTATAGCTTCGTCAAGGCGAGGAGAGCTTGTAGGGAGTTCGTGTTCACCGGGGCTACGGTGAGGCACGAGCCAAGGAAATTAATCTCCTCCAACATTTGGGGAAAAGACCTTTTCCCTACCGATGTGGTCAAAGAAATTGTTGATAAGGCCGCCATGTAGAATAGAAACCTTCTCCAGAAGTGATGCCTGGCTATCAAAAGAAAGTCTTTCCCGGATGAGGGTCCTCAACCAAAGAGGAAGAATATGAGGACTAGGCTACCGTCTCGGCCAGCCAAGCCCTCTAGACAGCAAAAGCAACTGCAATTGCTATTGCCTCCAGTGCCCCAGATGGTGGCACAAACCCCGACCACTTTTCAGTGGGTACCCTAGGCTGTGCCGAGTCAGTCCACGGCATTCACCCCAACGTTCGAAGGACAGTCTTCTTCCTTTCGAGCAAAGCCTTGAGGAGAAGCCAGAGGCTCGTCTAGGCGCCCCTCAAGGGGAAGGGGATTCAGGGGTGGTCGTGGTCAGGGAGGCAAGACCTCAGGACGGCAGTCCAAGTGAAATGATAGCGGTAGGAGGGATACTGATGAAATTTTGGGATCGATGGACCTTCGATCCCTGGGCCCACAGCCTACTCAAGAATGGACTGGGCTGGAGCTGGTACAGCACTCCACCCCCGTGCCTTCAGTTTTTCCAACACTCCACCCCCGTTCTGGAGGAGTACATTCAAGAACTGTTGGAGAAAAAGGTGATCCGAAAGGTGAAGTCCATCAAATTCCAAGGGAGGCTGTTTTGTGTTCCCAAGAAAGACTCGGAAAAGCTCAGAGTCATTCTGGACTTGTCGCCACTCAACAAGTTCATAGTGAATTGCAAATTCAAGATGCTAACACTGCAACACATAAGGACCTTACTGCCCAAGAGGGCATACTCAGTCTCTATAGACTTGTCAGACGCCTATTGGCACATTCCAATCAGCCGTCGACTCTCCCCCTACCTAGGGTTCAGGCTACAACGGAGACTATATGCCTTCAGAGCCATGCCATTCGGGCTAAACATAGCCCCAAGGATTTTCACGAAGCTTGCGAGCGCAGCTCTCAAACAATTACGCCTAAAGGGAATTCCGGTAGTAGCCTACCTGGACGACTGGCTGGTGTGGGCAGCATCCGAGACAGAATGCTTGCAAGCTTCCAGTCAAGTGATCCAGTTCCTAGAGTACCTAGGCTTCAAGATCAACAGAAAAAAGTCTCGACTTTCTCCATCTCAAAAGTTCCAGTGGCTGGGAATCCACTGGGACCTTTTGTCACACTGTTTCTCCATCCCGGCGAAGAAAAGGAAGGAGATAGCGGGTTCTGTCAAGAGACTTCTAGATTCTGAAATGATATCAAGACGCGAACAGGAGAGGGTACTAGGCTCTCTCCAGTTTGCTTCGGTGACAGACCCAGTGCTAAGAGCACAGCTAAAGGATGCAACCGGAGTTTGGAGAAGGTATGCATCAAACGCGCGAAGAGATCTGAGAAGACCAGTGCCGCCTCGGCTACGTACTCTTTTCAGGCCTTGGTCCCAAGCCAGACATCTAAAGAAGTCGGTTCTTCTTCAGCCACCTCCCCCGTCAATGACGATTCACTCAGACGCCTCAAAGGAGGGATGGGGAGGTCACTCTCATCGGAAAAAAGTCCAGGGGACTTGGTCCCAGCTATTCAGGACCTTTCACATAAACTTTCTAGAAGCTATGGCAGTGCTCCTTACCTTAAAGAAAGTCTCCCCGCGTCACTCGATCCACATAAGATTGGTGATGAGATGCTTGAATCGACAAGGGTCGAGGTCACCACCTCTCAACCAGGTGATGTTGGCCACTTTCCGATTGGCGGAAAAGAAGAAGTGGTACCTGTCGGCAGTTCACCTTCAATGAGTCCGCAACGTGACAGCGGACGCTCTATCCAGGTTCACACCGATAGAGTCGGAATGGTCCTTAGACGCAGGATCATTCTCCTTCATTCTGAATCAAGTCCCAGAACTGCAGATAGACCTCTTTGCGACGAAAGACAACAAGAAGTTGCCCCTGTACGTGTCCCCGTACGAGGACCCCTTAGCGGAAGCAGTGGACGTGATGTCCCTCGACTGGAACAGATGGTCCAGGATTTATCTGTTCCCCCCTCACAACCTTCTGTTGAGGGTCCTCAACAAACTGAGATCCTTCAAGGGGGTAGCGGCAATAGTGGCCCACAAGTGGCCGAACAGCATGTGGTTCCCCTTGGCGTTGGAACTACAGCTGAAGTTTTTGCCGCTACCACATCCAGTTCTGACCCAGCGAGTCCAGAAGTCGACCGTCTGCTCTTCATTACAGAAAACCCGGACCCTGCAGCTCATGATTTTCTCTCCCTTGCAGTGAGAAAGCGTTTCAGGATTTCGAAAGCCAGCATAGACTTCCTAGAGGAATATAAGTGCAAATCGACTAGAAGGCAATATGAGTCATCTTAGAGAAAATGGGTGGCCTTTGTCAAGGCGAAGAATCCGCAGGAGATCTCGACAGACTTCTGCTTATCTTTCTTCATCCACCTCCATGGTCAAGGTTGGCAGCTAACACGATTTCAGTGTGTAAATCTGCTTTGATGAGACCCATTTTATATGCCTTCCAGGTCGACCTAGGTAACGAGATCTTTAATAAAGTTCCGAAAGCCTGCGCTAGGATCATACCTTCAGCTCCTCCAAAGCCCATTTCATGGTCTTTAGACAAAGTTTTTCATTTCGCTTCTCTGTTGAGCAATGAAGAATGTGCGTTAAAGGATTTGACACAAAAAGTTATTTTCCTATTTGCACTCGCGTCCGGGGCCAGGTTTAGTGAGATCGTAGCCCTCTCGAGAGAGGCAGGTCGTGTTCAGTTCCTGGATGGGGGGGAACTGAACCTGTTTCCGGATCCTACGTTTCTCGCCAAGAATGAGTTACCCACCAACAGGTGGGGTCCCTGGAGAATCTGCCCTCTGAAAGAAGATGCATCTCTAAGTCCAGTAGAATGCCTAAAGGTCTATCTTCGTAGAACTTCAGACTTCAAGGGTGGTCAACTATTCAGGGGAGAAACATTAGGCTCAAATTTATCTCTGAATCAACTCAGAGCGAAAATCACATATTTTATTCGCAGAGCGGATCCTGACAGTACACCCGCAGGTCACGATCCGAGGAAAGTTGCCTCATCCTTAGATTTCTTTAATTGTATGGACTTTGAACATCTCCGTTCATACACTGGCTGGAAATCTTCCAGAGTGTTCTTTCGCCACTATGCGAAGCAAGTAGAGGAACTAAAGAGATCTGTGGTAGCAGTGGGTCGTGTTGTTAACCCTACTGTTTAACTCTGCGAGGAACAGTGGTCTTAATTGGGACGATTAAGCCCAGGGTGAGTGTGTAGGTACATACTGTACTACAAACTAAATGAGGGCACCGATTGCCCATATAGACTGTTCTTTTTCCAAAGGTGAACCTAGCATAAGTGCAGACATGTGTGCCGAGCGTTTCTAACGCTAATGTGATTGATTTGTAATACAGACTTTTATGACCTGATACCTCAGTATCTTAAAAAAGTGGCATTTGATGTTTTTTCTTTCAGATAAACAAGTTCTGTTTACTATCATACTTATGCTTAAAGTTTTGGGTTATTCTCTGTATATATATATATATATATATATATATATATATATATATATATATATATATATATATATATATATATATATATATATATATATATATATATATATATATATATATATATATATATATATATATATATATATATATATATATAAATGTTGTTAACCTGTCTATTTATTGTCTGTCAATAAACTTGTTCTTGAGAACCTTGCGTCTCTTTCACCTGTGTCAATTTATTGGTATAATTGAGCATTCATTCTATGTAACTTATCTGGGATAATTCTAATAGAATTGTTCTTTTATGCAAGCTATGTTGCATTGGTTTATGAAGTCCCTTAACGGGACGACTCCGTCCCATAAAGGGACGAGGGCGGTTTTATTAGTTTCTTCCTATGCGGATATAAACCTTTGTCCAATACAAGTATTGTGCGGATTACTGGTCAATATTTCATATTGACGCAGTAGTTCTTTACAAACTATGCTTTACTTAATATAGAGCGAGACCACTATATTAGCTTGCTTGGTATTCATACATAGGTATATGTACTCTTCGAGACTTTTCCAGAGTCTAGTAGGACTCTTCCCTGTAGGGGGCAGGAAGCTCTAACATGGTTTATAGTTAATTGAAAAGATGTTTAACGGTAACATCTTAGGTCTCTAGGTCTAGTCGACCGGGAAAAATTGCCTCCCGGGAGTACGGCACGTTCTGAGAATCCACAGATACAGTAATGCTCTGGTATACTTCCATCAGGACGACATGGCTTGAGCCCAAAAAAACGGATTTTGAGCGAAGCGAAAAATCTATTTTCGGGTGAGATGGCCATGTCGTCCTGATGGACCCGCCCTTGCCTTTCTAAGAAAGGGCTGTAGGACCACTCCCTACATAAAGTATCTGTAGCACCTCGTGTACGCTACAAGGAATACAGATGGCGCCAGGATTGGCGTCAGGTACGCTTACGAAACGGGAGATAGGGAGCCTTGGGAGCGCCTCCCCCTTTTTCTTTCCCGAATTCGTTTCTTGCCAATTGCCCCCTGCGAAACGAAATCTCTGTTCGGGATGCAGATTGCCATGTGGCGTGTCAAGAATACGTCCTCTGATATGTCGCGATATCCCTTTCAGAAGGGATATTCGCTCCAGGAGTTAGAATTCTGGTACCTTAAGGTAAATTCTCTGGGAATATCGCCGTAGTTGTAATATACCCTAGGAAGCTACCTTATAGGAACTTCCATCAGGACGACATGGCCATCTCACCCAAAAATAGATTTGTCGCTTCGCTCAAAATCTGTTATATATATATATATATATATATATATATATATATATATATATATATATATATATATATATATATATATATATATATATATATATATATATATATATATATATATATATATATATATATATATATATATATATATATATATATATATATATATATATATGTGTGTGTGTGTGTGTATATATCCTGTATATATATATATATATATATATATATATATATATATATATATATATATATATATATATATATATATATATATATATATATATATATATATATATATATATATATATAGGAGAACGAAGAGTGTAAGCACCATCTCTCATGTTTATTGATGATGACGTTTCGGGACTCATTCCATTTTCAAGGCTGAAAAAGACATAGAATATTATAGGCAAAACTCAGTAGAACGTAGTTCAATTAAAAAAAAAATAACTAAAATAAAAGTTACATATAAAGATACTAGTAAAAAACAGGGAATGAACTAAATTTAACTAAAAGAAAGGTATCCTAAAACTTAAATAAAAAAAATGGTACTTTTCTTTTAGTTAACTTCATTTCATTTCCTGTTTTTACTTGTATCTGTTTATATAACCTTAATTCTAAACTGTTTTGTAATTAAATTGAACTATGCTTTTACTGAGTTTTGCTTACAATGTTTCAATGTCTTTTTAGCCTTGATAATGGGATGAGTCCCGAAACGTCAGCATCAATAAACATTAGGGATGTTGCCCAGATTCTTCGTTCTCCTATTTATTGTATATCTGAAGCTCGCCAGAAGCAACGACCTACATCAATATATATATATATATATATATATATATATATATATATATATATATATATATATATATATATATATATATATATATATATATATATATATATAAATACATATATATATATATATATATATATATATATTTATATATATATAAATATATATATATATATATATATATATATATATATATATATATATATATATATATATATATATATATATATATATATATATATATATATATATATATATATATATATATATGTGTGTGTGTATGTATGTATATACATATATATATATATATATATATATATATATATATATATATATATATATATATATATATATATATATATATATATATATATATAGAAAGGTTGTAGCTTATTATAAGAATAATAATTGACAATGTCTTAAGCTTGTAGAACAAACTGTTACTTCAGTTTCCTTCAGGAGAATATTGCATTGGGAAAAAAAAAAGGAAACCTTGCAGAATTGCCAATCCCAATCTTGAATATGCTAAAGTTTTGCTCCAACCATAGTAAAATGATGTTGAAAAGAACGAATATTGAAACATTTGTTAATTAAAAAATATTGCTGCTTTGCTCTGCATTTCTGTCTTCATACATTTGACTTTCAATACAAATGGTTGTGTGGCATTTTCCCTGCAGACTTTCGCCTACCACTCATTTGCATATAGATTTTACAGAAGCAGAATGAGACTTGTTGCGAATATTAAAAAATATTTTATTATCTGTTTGAACTGGTTATGAACAGATGTTACATTGGCTCACCAGCTGGTACGTGAATGTTTATGTAACGTTCATAGATATTTATAACGAAAGCGTAGAAAACGTTTTCTGCATCCTGTTATTACAAACGTTACGATTTTTTTTTGAGAGGAAACTTTTTCTTTGCTTTTGTTGACAGTTTAAAGTTTGTGATATTCAGACATTAAAAAGCTGTGTGTTGATTACTTTTTATTATATATACTTCCTACAATTGACTTTTATCTTTTACAAAATTTTAGAATGATAATTGCTATTCGATTGATGGTAATTTTCTACACTCAAAAATGGACATTGAAAATTAGCATATACGAAAAAGTGCAAAACATAGTCATATATTCTCATAACATCAACGTCATTTGTTTACTGTTAATCGTATCATGTTCAAACACTGTGAAACGGATGCCATATCATCACCTGAATCCCTGTGTGGTTGGGGAGTTTGGTAATAATAATATGGAAATACATTCATATTGACATAATATGAATGTAATGTAAATAAAGTTGATACTTCACAAATTAGACGTCGTAAAAATTTAGCCAGGGAATAAAAAAAAAAAAGACAATTATAACAGAGCCAGGAAAAACAGACGTAATATATATATTTTTTATAGAACTTTCCTTAGACTATATCAAAAGTGAATACTTATAATATAGTAGATGTTAAATCATGCTATAGGATTAATACCCCCATAGTCATAAAATATGAAATATTTTCTTTGTAACCTTCTGCATATTTTACTCTATTGTTACAGGTTCTTTATGAATATTTTTATTCCAAATGGTGTCCTCTAGGCCGAAGAAAAGGCCTTTAACCATCGCATTCGTCGTTGGCTTCATCCAGATTGTCCAGAGCTTTCGGTCCTGGTGGGGTATCTTCAGAATTGATTCCCATAGGGGTGTTAGCTATCGAGCAGGTTGCAGAATATTCCACCCTGAACATTCTAATATTCGGAATCATGCTAAAATGTGCAAACAAAATATTGACAATAAAGATTTTACCATCATTAGTCAAGTGTTAAATAACCATGACTAACCTCTTCTTGAATCCATATTGATCAAACGACTAGTTCGGTCGTTAAATGCCCTAGCTTCTTCCATTCAATTATATTTGACATAGCTTTCTTTGATTTGTTTTCTCACCCTTGTTGGCATACAGTTTCTCACTACACTTATGCGAGGTTTGTTCCACTACTCTTTATGACGTAAATATAATTTTCCTTTTAATTTTCATTTAGATTTTAACTGATTTTTATTTTTGAGAGTGAATTTGTAAAATTTGTTAACGGTTTCTTAATTCTTTTGTATATATTTTATTTGTAGCCTGGACAATGTGATTAAGAATCACGAAACGATGGGAATAAAAAGGATATTTTGAACTACACTTCTCCTATCCATACTGTGATATTTGTGTTCAGTTCTGGCTGTTGCTGCCTTCACCGATGATATATATATATATATATATATTATATATATATATATATATATATATATATATATATATATATATATATATATATATATATATATATATATATATATATATATATATATACACACACACACATATATATATATATATATATATATATATATATATATATATATATATATATATATATATATATATATATATATATATATATATATATATATATATATATATACCGTATTTCCCGTGTCATAAGACGCACCTTTTTTCACGAAAAATGCCCCTCAAAATCACCCTGCGTCTTAACACTCAAAAAAAAGTTATATAGGGGAGTTTGGCATCCCTCATACACCAAATTATTGACATACAAGCACCCAAATTTACGAGAAATAGAATATAAACCTACTATTATTATTCATATTTAATAAATTCATTTTCATATTGCACTTCATTTAATGAAGTACAGTAGCAAATTATTTGTTTGTTTCGGTAATCAGCTGATGAGTCGCCAATCCCCTTCTATAAGCAGTGGTCTTGTAGCAGACGACACTATGACATATTAGTTGTTTATGCAGTAAATATTTTTTTTCTCATATTTTTTGGGTATTTTGTATTAAAGAAAATCATTGATAATGACTTTATTGCCTGAGTTCCGAAATAATACAAACAGACAGTTCCTGAATACACCTTGGAAAAAGCTTCTGTTAGCCGAGTGCAGTATTACCAAGTTAGCAGAAATGCAATTAGACTTAGAATCACATAAACAGTAGCAAATGTATTCCACCTTAAATAATTTCTAGATTTATTTGATCAATAATTACATTTTATGTGAAAATATTTAGCCTATATTAGGAATTTTGGAAACATTACTAGATTTTACCTCTTTACTAAAATGTTATGAAGAACCTTTGGCGACACTGCTTTCATATAAACAACATTTGAAACACCAAACACTTTGACTAAACGTGTAGTTGTGGAGGAAACTACGACAGGTTTAGTGGTTTCTTATATGAATATGTATTAAAATTGGGATAACCGGCATATAGCTAAATAATTTTAACTTGAACACTTCATAATAGACCCAAAATAAGAAAAATTACTGTACCAGACAATAATCACTCTAGAGTCGCTAACCAGGGATTTCTGCTAAGTTTTTAAAATCCTCCTGAGATACGGAAATAGATAATCTACAAGAGAGGTAATGAACAACTAAAATAACATATGTTAAGAACAGTAATAACATTAAACTAAGTTTTTCATATGTAAACTATAAAAAGAGACTTATGTCAGCCTGTTTCACATAAAACCATTCGCTCCAAGTTTGGACTCCTGATATCTTTGTATAATAAGGATTATGGAACCGGCAATACGAGGGAGGGGGATTTATTATGGGTGACACCCGACGCATTGAAAAAAAGCTTGAACTTTAAAAAGCGATAAGTAAGCATTTTATGAAATAGACCTTTGACACTGTAACAGGCAGTTTTATTGCAATGAAAAAAGAGAGAACCAGATTAATTAGAAAATAATGTACTGAGAGGTCTGGTTTACGATAAACTTACTATAGATGTAGACATCTAAACATACAGCTGCCACAGATAATCCTGCCTGGCAAGAGTAATGTGACCCAACTATGGCATAATAAACATATACTCCAAACCATTGTTCTGTAATCTTGAGTAGCACCAAAGCCTCTGTACTGTGCTCTTCAACTCTCTTAGGTTAAGGTTTTCTTTCTTGAGAGTACACTCAGGCACACTATTCTATTTGCTTCCTAATTTCCTTTCAACTCTGGTTTGTTTTCCATCTAGGGTTATAGCTTAGGTAATAATAATAATAATAATAATAATAATAATAATAATAATAATAATAATAATAATAATAATAATAGTAATAATAATAATAATAATAATAATAAAATGTCTTGATTGTGTGCATCTACCTCCAATTCCTACTGGTGATGTAAATAGTTTTGTGTCAAAATCAGCGAAATGCAATTATTCCAATTTGTGTTAATAAATGTATACATTGAAAAATAGAAGGAGTTAGTCATGTATCAATAAACTTTTAAAGAATGAAAAGGGTGCGAATGTAAGTGAGAGAAGATTGTAGCAATAAAGAGTATCTGACAAAGGAATCCCCTTTGTCCGCTAACTTTGGGAGGTTATTTAGTTATCTCTGAAGAGTCCAGGATAAGCAAAACTCAAATTTTAAAAGGTGTCTTCATCAACATTCAATCACCTGTTGTGTAAGGTAGAGAAACATCTCTCTCTCTCTCTCTCTCTCTCTCTCTCTCTCTCTCTCTCTCTCTCTCTCTCTCTCTCTCTCTCTCTCTCTGAAACATATTCAATAAGGACGAGGTTGTCTTGTTCAGATATTGATTTCTTACATGAATTGTTTGTCATCAAAGATAAAGTTTGTCTGTAAATTTGTTATTTTTTTTAATGGAAATTCACCCTGTTAAATACTTATTTGATATTCATAAGTAACAAAATTTCTCAGTAGGCTGGTAGGAAACATCTTACTGTCTATTACAACCAATTAAAAGAGACATTTTATGTGTGAAGGTTTGTGTTGGCAAAAGGGTACCTTCTTCTAAACCCAATGAATGAAATCGAATTACATGAGAGCACCTCCGCTTGGGTCACTTAGTTAATTAATTAACCTATGTTTATCAAACTATTGTTCTCTAGTCGTGGGTCGTGCAATAACCACTGTACCTTAGCCCTCCACTTTCTTGGGGTATAGTTTTCTTACTTAAAGGTACACTCACGAACAATACTATATCTGTTTCCTTATTTCCTTTTGTCGCTGGGCTATTTTTCCTAATGGAGACTTATAGCATCTTAGTTTCCAACAACGAGGTTATTTTAGCTAATAATAATAATAATAATAATAATAATAATAATAATAATAATAATAATAATAATAATAATAATAATATTTTACCTATCCATCTACCATTGCACTTCCCCCAGTTTTTTGGGGGGTAGCCGACATAAAAAAAGAACAAAAGGGGAATGTTCTTCTCTTAACTCCTCCTAGACTCACGAGGGATTCGGCCGAATTTGGTTAGTACTGCTAGGGTGCCACAGCACACCCTCCCAGGTTATCCACCTACTATCGCTACCTCAGCGGTCACCAAGGCGACCGGAGGAAGAGGCAGGACCTATCGGAAAGGTGTTGAAAATTGCTCGCAATTCATTCCAATTTCTTGCACGCTCTTATGCCTCTCTCATATTTATCCTACTATCACTCAGAGCTTTCTTCCCTCCATCCATCCACTCAAAACTGGCCCTTCCTCTTGTACTTCACCCATCAACTGTGGCCTCTTACACAAAATACGCAAATACGATTGATAGAGAACTCTTTTTATGACACTCTGGTAAAGGTGACAAAATCCCAGGAGCCTCTGATACGCAATAATGTCTCTAAAAATCCAAGTCCCGGTCTGACTGAACTTTAAAGCAACAAGAAAGTAAGATTTTGCTGGATTTTCTTATCTGAGGAAAGAATAACATTGGTTGTACAAACAAATACTCCCCAAGGCTGACATCACAATAAAAAGAGACTTGCTCCCCAACAGAGCAAAGAAAGATTTGTTCTATTATTTACGAGAGAGAGAGAGAGAGAGAGAGAGAGAGAGAGAGAGAGAGAGAGAGAGAGAGAGAGAGAGAGAGAGAGAGAGAGAGAGAGAGAGAGAGAGAGATGGGTTATGGAAAGGCTTTATCAATAATTAAACATACAGTTCCAATGTCCAGATTAATGAGATTAAAGCTTAATATATATATATATATATATATATATATATATATATATATATATATATATATATATATATATATATATATATATATATATATATATATATATATATATATATATATATATATATATATATATATATATATTAAATACATATACAACGACAAAAACAGAAAAAAAGAAAAAAAAATACATTCACATCCTTATCGCGTAGATATCTTTTTCTAAAGCCTAGACACCAAATATCATACTCATAAAAAGAAAATACGATGACTGAAAAGAAATAATAGACGAAAAGAGGATGATAAAAATGAATAGAAAAGTTATTCAAACTTTCGGTAATAAATCTACCCTAAGACGTAGATAAGATTGATGAAACTCTTGATTAAAAACATCTTTGGTTTTGTAAGTTTAAAGAAAGATTATTGAATCAGGAAAATTTATTTTGCCGAGATTTTGAGGGCGTTGAAACTACAAAGAAAAAAGATGCCATTGATCCCTCTTTAAGAGAAAGACGAGAAGGTTAATCTGATATTCTTGTCTTAAACGTCATTTCATCATGCCAGAATATAGTGTAGTTATCAGATTCTAAATTATTATTATTATTATTATTATTATTATTATTATTATTATTATTATTATTATCATTATTTAATGTTAATTACTGTCTACAGAGACTGGTTGTTTATAATGAGGGGATCCGGGGTGCATCACTTTCATCACTACAGTATGCGTCAAGATGTGTGCTTTATCAGCTCCTATTATTATTATTATTATTATTATTATTATTATTATTATTATTATTATTATTATTATTATTACTCGCTAAGCTACAAATCTACTTGGAAAAGCAAGATGCTATAAGCTCAAGGGCTACAACAGTTAAAATAGACCAGTGAGGAAAGGTGATAAGGAAACAGATAAAATAGTGTTCCTTGGTGTTACCCTCAAGCAAGAGAACTCTAAAGCCAGGAGAATGGAAGACCAGGGTACAGAGGCTATGTCACTGCCTAACACTTGAGAACAATGGTTTGATTTTGTAGTGTCCTTTTCCTAGAAGAGCTGCTCAACATAGCTTTACCAAGGAAAGTACCCACTGAAAAATTACATTGCAGTAGTTAATCCTTGAGCGAAGATGAATTTTTCGGTTATATTAGTGTTTTTGGTTCTATGGGGAAAGAGGAAAAGGTGAAAAGAATAGATCAAGCTATTCGATATTTTTATGAACAAAGGAAGAAAGAACCGTGACCAGA
This sequence comes from Palaemon carinicauda, assembly GCF_036898095.1. Classification (NCBI taxonomy): domain Eukaryota; kingdom Metazoa; phylum Arthropoda; class Malacostraca; order Decapoda; family Palaemonidae; genus Palaemon; species Palaemon carinicauda. The sequence goes on along the minus strand of NC_090734.1, from coordinate 155,658 downwards.
GAGGGTTCCAGTGTAGTACTATCGGGATTCCGGCTAGTCAAAAGGCCCAATAACTCTCTAGCGTTAGTATTAAAAAAAGCAATTATTCACGCTTTTTGTTTCAAATATTTTTTCTTTTAAAACAAGCTTCGAATTCTTAAGTTATTTCAATATTATGCTTCACAATGACATACGTTTTCGCTCAGTGTGTGAGACATATATTTGGCTCTTTGGTACAATGGAGATTTACTAGTCCCAATCACTTCTGTGATTGGAATTTCAAGCAAATCTCTCGGTTGAATAACCAGTGATGATATATTTTACAGCAGATGTGTAATATTATGAAATATATTTCTACGTAGCTCCAAAATATTCTCACACCAGAATGTGAGGTTGTTCTTGATAAACTTTGTTCATCATATGCTACGCCTAATGACGCAAAGGGCCTCCATTAGATTTCGCCAGTCGTCTCTATCTTGAGCTTTTAATTGAGAACTTCTCCTCTCATCATCTCCTACTTCGCGTTTCATAGTCCTCAGCCATGTAGGGCGGGGTCTTCCAATTCTTTTCGTGTCTTATGGAACCCAACTGAACGTTTGGTGAACTAATCTCTCTTCGGGAAAGCGAAGAGCATGCCCAAACAATCTTCATCTACCCCTCATCATGATCTCATCAATATATGCACTAGTTCAATTTATAATCCTGTCCTGCCATTTAACTCCCAATATCCTTCTGAGGGCTTTGTTCTCAAATCTACTAAATGTATTGAGATTTTTTCACTGTCATACCATGACTCATGTCCATAGAGTAACACCGATCTCACTAAACTGATAGTCTGATTTTTATATGTAATTTATGGCGATTTGATTCCCGAATCTTACTTTACCAAGCCATTATCTGATTTGCTTTTTTCAATCCTTCATTAAACTCTAATTCTAAAGACTCTGTATTGGAGATCATAGTTCCTAAATACTTAGACGATTCTACCTCATTAATCCTTTCTCTTTCCAATGATATGTCATCTTCAACCGTATATTTGGTTTTAATCATCTCTGTCTTTCTTCTATCTATCTTCAGCACAACCTCGAGTGATTTGTCATGCATTCTGGTAAGCAAGTATTGCAAATCCTGTGGTGTTCTTCTAACAAGGACAGCATCATCAGCATACTCTAGGTCTGCTAAATTCCTATCACCAATCAGTCCAATCCTTCTCTACCACTTTAGACTCTTCTACGCATTACAAAATCCACGGGGAGGATAAACAACATAGTTGGCAACACATTCCCTTGGAGGACTCCACTGCTCACTAGAAATTCATTTGATAAGACTCAATTAACATTAACTTTGCACTTGCTATGCTCATGAACAGACTTAATGAAATTTACATATTTATGAGAAATTCCATAATAACATAGAACTCTCCACTAAATTGGCTGGAGCACTCTATCAAAGGCTTTTTCATAGTGCGCAAATGCTATCAAAAGGGGATTTCTATATTCCACGCATTGCTGTACATGTCTCAAAACGAAAATTTTATCAGTGCAACATCTACCTTTTCAAAATACTGCTTGTTCATCTCTCAACTTTTCATTAATCTTTATCTCCAGTCTCCTTAGAATAAGCATATTATATATTCTCATTACAACTGACGTAAGTGTTATGCTTTTGTAATTATTGCAGTCAGATAGGTCTCCTTTTTTTGCTATTTCCCACTAACACTCCTAACTCTCATTCATTAGGTTTTGCCTCTTCATGCCACATTCTACAAAACAATCTTATAAGTAGTTTGGGAATCAATTCATTTTTAGCCAGTATCATCTTGGCAGTTAATCCATCGTATCCTGTTGCTTTCCATCTCTAGTTTTTTTAGGATAGCTTCGACTTCAAACACACTGAATTCATTCATAGGCAAATCATGGTCTTCATCAGCTTTGGGTATATCAATCAAATTATTCCCTTCATATCTAGTATTTATAAACTCGCTAAAGTTTTCCGTCCAATGTTGTCTTTTTTCATCTTCTTTTGCTATACCTCTTTTTGATGGGTATATGTGTCTTCTTTTCCCCAGTCGAGATTTCATGAATAATTCCATGAGCAACCCATACACCATAGGCAGTTCCTGATTTCATAGCTTTGTCAGCCTCATCTGTTTTACTGTCTTAATAATCTCTCCAGTCATTCCTGGCTTTTCTTTTGACCTCACTATCAATAATGGAATACTTGGAATGCTCTACCTTGTAACTTTCATTACTTCCACGGAAACTTTCAACAATCAGTTTCTGTCCTTGTCTCATTTTTCAGATCATTTGATACTGATGGCTTTCTCCGTGTAACTGCGTGTCCAAAGACTTCACAACTAACTAACTGATAAATGTTCTTAATATCAAACTATTCTTAATTGATTGTCTGTTCTTCTACTTATACATTCTTTAAGACTGTAAATCAATCCCTACATTCAATTGCAAATGTTTCTCTCTGCTCTTCTTTTAAAAGATTAGTTGTGTTAAAACTAGGTATTCTATCTATCTTGGTCTTGGGTGCTTTATATATATATATATATATATATATATATATATATATATATATATATATATATATATATTATATATATATATATGTATATATATACATATATATATATATATATATATATATATATATATATATATATATATATATACACATTATATATATATGTATATATATATATGATATATATATACACTTATACACACACACACACACACATATATATATATATATATATATATATATATATATATATATATATATATATATATATATATATACACATGTGTGTGTGTGTGTGTGTATATATATATATATATATATATATATATATATATATATATATATATATATATATATATATATATATATTATATATATATATATATATATATACATATAAATATATGTATATATATATATATATATATATATATATATATATATATATATATATATATATATATACATATATATTTACACATATATCTATCTATCTATATATCTATCTATATATATATAT
>NC_090734.1:140127-145127 GCF_036898095.1 Palaemon carinicauda | reverse complement strand
TTTAGTGTTGGAAAGTGTGTCTAGATGATCTGGCTACCCATGCGTGACTTTGGTTTTGTCAGATACGACGTAGTTATTGGTATATTGGGTATTTAACTGCAGTTGCCAATTTCTGTTTTTTTTTTCAATATTTGTAAAAATTTACTACGTAGTAAGGAATTGCCGTATATTATTGATTTTTTTTTCATGTTTATGTGTTAGAAAGTGTGCCTTGATGGTTGGGCTAACACGTGTATGTCTTTTTTTTTATCTGAGATGCCATATATTAGAATGTTGGGCCTTTTACCGCGAGTGCCCCTTTTTCATTTTTTTCATTTTTATGCCAAGTCATTTTTCCGTAAGATATTGCCAAATAGTGTCGTAAAACTTTTGCTTTTTTAGTGTTGGAAAGTGTGTCTAGATGATCTGGCTACCCATGCGTGACTTTGTTTTTGTCAGCTACGACGTAGTTATTGGTATATTGGTTATTTAACTGCGGTTGCCAATTTCTGTTTTTTTTCAATATTTGTAAAAATTTACTACGTAGTAAGGAATTGCCGTATATTATTGATTTTTTTTTTCATGTTTATGTGTTAGAAAGTGTGCCTTGATGGTTCGGCTAACACGTGCATGTCTTTTTTTTATCTGAGATGCCGTATATTAGAATGTTGGGCATTTTTCCGCGAGTGCCCCTTTTTATTTGTTTTGCATTTTTTTGCTTAGTCATGTTACCGTAAGGAATTGGCGAGTAGTGTCGCAAAACTTATATTTTTATAGTGTTGGAAAGTGTTTCTAGATGATCTGGCTACCCATGCCTATTTTTTTTTAGCCAGATATAGCATATATATAGGTATGTGTTCGATTTTCCTGTGATTGCCATATTTTCGTTTTTTCCCATTTCTTTCAAAATTACTACGTACTAAGGAACTATCACAGAGTAATGATTCATTTAGATGTTTATTTTTCGGAAAATGTGCCTTGATGGTTTGCCTAGCACGTGGCTGAAATTTTTTTTTCTGAAATGCGTATAATAAAATGTTGGCCATTTTTCCGCGAGTGCCCCTTTTTATTTGTTTTTCATTATTTTACTTAGTCATGTTACAGTAAGGAATTGGCAAGAAGTGTCGCAAAACGTATATTTTTATTGTGTTGGAAAGTGTTTCTAGATGATCTGGCTACCCATGCCTATCAATTTTTTTAGCCAGATATGGCGTATATATAGGTATGTGTTCGATTTTTCTGTGATTGCCATTTTTTCCTTTTTTTCCCATTTCTTTCAAAATTACTACGTACTAAGGAACTATCACAGAGTAATGATTCATTTATATGTTTATTTGTTGGAAAATGTGCCTTGATGGTTTGCCTAGCACGTGGCTGTAATTTTTTTTTTTTCTGAAATGCCGTATATTAGAATGGCCATTTTTCCGTGAGTGCCCCTTTTTATTTGTTTTGCATTTTTTTGCTTAGTCATGTTACCGTAAGGAATTGGCAAGTAGTGTCGCAAAACTTATAATTTTAGAGTGTTGGAAAGTGTTTCTAGATGATCTGGCTACCCATGCCTATCTTGTTTTTAGCCAGATATGGCGTATATATAGGTATGTGTTCGATTTTCCTCTGATTCCCATTTTTTCGTTTTTTCCCATTTCTTTCAAAATTACTACGTACTAAGGAACTATCACAGAGTAATGATTCATTTATATGTTTATTTGTTGGAAAATGTGCCTTGATGGTTTGCCTAGCACGTGGTGAAATTTTTTTTTCTGAAATGCCGTATATTAGAATGGCCATTTTTCCGCGAGTGCCCCTTTTTATTTGTTTTGCATTTTTATGCTTAGTCATGTTACCGTAAGGAATTGGCAAGTAGTGTCGCAAAACTTATAATTTTATAGTGTTGGAAAGTGTTTCTAGATGATCTGGCTACCCATGCCTATCTTTTTTTTTTTAGCCAGATATGGCGTATATATAGGTATGTGTTCGATTTTCCTGTGATTGCCATATTTTCGTTTTTTCCCATTTCTTTCAAAATTACTACGTACTAAGGAACTATCACAGAGTAATGATTCATTTAGGTGTTTATTTGTCGGAAAATGTGCCTTGATGGTTTGCCTAGCACGTGGCTGAATTTTTTTTTCTTCTGAAATGCCGTATATTAGAATGTTAGCCATTTTTCCGCGAGTGAACCTTTTTATTTGTTTTGCATTTTTTTGCTTAGTCATGTTACCGTAAGGAATTGGCAAGTAGTGTCGCAAAACTTATAATTTTATAGTGTTGGAAAGTGTTTCTAGATGATCTGGCTACCCATGCCTATCTTTTTTTTTAGCCAGATATGGCGTATATATAGGTATGTGTTCGATTTTCCTCTGATTGCCATTTTTTCGTTTTTTCCCATTTCTTTCAAAATTACTACGTACTAAGGAACTATCACAGAGTAATGATTCATTTAGGTGTTTATTTGTCGGAAAATATGCCTTGATGGTTTGCCTAGCACGTGGCTGAATTTTTTTTTCTTCTGAAATGCCGTATATTAGAATGTTAGCCATTTTTCCGCGAGTGCCCCTTTTTATTTGTTTTGCATTTTTTTGCTTAGTCATGTTACCGTAAGGAATTGGCAAGTAGTGTCGCAAAACTTATATTTTTATAGTGTTGGAAAGTGTTTCTAGATGATCTGGCTACCCATGCCTATCTTTTTTTTAGCCAGATATGGCGTATATATAGGTATGTGTTCGATTTTCTGGTGATTGCCATTTTTTCGTTTTTTCCCATTTCTTTCAAAATTACTACGTACTAAAGAGCTATCACAGAGTAATGATTCATTTATATGTTTATTTGTCGGAAAATTTGCCTTGATGGTTTGCCTAGTATGTGGCTGAAATTTTTTTTTCTGAAATGCCGTATATTGGAATGTTGGCCATTTTTCCGCAAGTGCCCTTTTTTATTTGTTTTGCATTTTTTTGCTTAGTCATGTTACCGTAAGGAATTGGCAAGTAGTGTCGATAAACTTGTATTTTTATAGTGTTGGAAAGTGTTTCTAGATTATCTGGCTACCCATGCCTATCTTTATTTTTAGCCAGATATGGCGTATATATAGGTATGTGTTCGATTTTCCTCTGATTGCCATTTTTTCGTTTTTTCCCATTTCTTTCAAAATTACTACGTACTAAGGAACTATCACAGAGTAATGATTCATTTATATGTTTATTTGTTGGAAAATGTGCCTTGATGGTTTGCATAGCACGTGGCTGAAATTTTTTTTTTCTGAAATGCCGTATATTAGAATGGCCATTTTTCCGCGAGTGCCCCTTTTTATTTTTTTTTGCATTTTTTTGCTTAGTCATGTTACCGTAAGGAATTGGCAAGTAGTGTTGCAAAACTTATAATTTTATAGTGTTGGAAAGTGTTTCTAGATGATCTGGCTACCCATGCCTATCTTTTTTTTTATTTTAGCCAGATATGGCGTATATATAGGTATGTGTTCGATTTTCCTGTGATTGCCATTTTTTCGTTTTTTCCCATTTCTTTCAAAATTACTACGTACTAAGGAACTATCACAGAGTAATGATTCATTTAGGTGTTTATTTGTCGGAAAATATGCCTTGATGGTTTGCCTAGCACGTGGCTGAATTTTTTTTTTCTTCTGAAATGCCGTATATTAGAATGTTAGCCATTTTTCCGCGAGTGCCCCTTTTTATTTGTTTGGCATTTTTTTGCTTAGTCATGTTACCGTTAGGAATTGGCAAGTAGTGTCGCAAAAATTATAATTTTATAGTGTTGGAAAGTGTTTCTAGATGATCTGGCTACCCATGCCTATCTTTTTTTTTAGCCAGATATGGCGTATATATAGGTATGTGTTCGATTTTCCTGTGATTGCCATTTTTTCGTTTTTTCCCATTTCTTCAAAAATTACTACGTACTAAGGAACTATCACAGAGTAATGATTCATTTAGGTGTTTATTTGTCGGAAAATGTGCCTTGATGGTTTACCTAGCACGTGACTGAATTTTTTTTTTCTTCTGAAATGCCGTATATTAGAATGTTAGCCATTTTTCCGCGAGTGCCCCTTTTTATTTGTTTTGCATTTTTTTGCTTAGTCATGTTACCGTAAGGAATTGGCAAGTAGTGTCGCAAAACTTATATTTTTATAGTGTTGGAAAGTATTTCTAGATGATCTGGCTACCCAAGCCTATATTTTTTTTAGCCAGATATGGCGTATATATAGGTATGTGTTCGATTTTCCGGTGATTGCCATTTTTTCGTTTTTTCCCATTTCTTTCAAAATTACTACGTACTAAGGAGCTATCACAGAGTAATGATTCATTTAGGTGTTTATTTGTCGGAAAATATGCCTTGATGGTTTGCCTAGTACGTGGCTGAAATTTTTTTTTCTGAAATGCCGTATATTAGAATGTTGGCCATTTTTCCGCAAGTGCCCTTTTTTATTTGTTTTGCATTTTTTTGCTTAGTCATGTTACCGTAAGGAATTGGCAAGTAGTGTCGATAAACTTGTATTTTTATAGTGTTGGAAAGTGTTTCTAGATGATCTGGCTACCCATGCCTATCTTTATTTTTAGCCAGATATGGCGTATATATAGGTATGTGTTCGATTTTCCTGCGATTGCCACTTTTTTCCATTTCTTTCAAAATTACTACGTACTAAGGAACTATCACAGAGTAATGATTCCTCTAGATGTTTATTTGTCGGAAAATTTTGTTTACTTATTTTTTGATTGAATATCATCAAATTTTTTTAGCTAAAATATTATATTGTTTTAAATTTTTTTTTCGATTTTATTTCACTTCAAAAAAAAATTTTTGGGTCAGAATTTTAATTTTATTGTCGTAAAATAATCGACAATATTCCAGCAACCCACCATACAATTTTTATGCATATCCAAGAATAATTAGATTAGTAAATAACACCTTGAAATTGACATACCCTTCCTACATTTCAAGTGGCAGATTAAGGAGTCTGAGTCAGTGTGGTTGGCGGCCATTTTGTGGACATATCCGAAGCGTAAGTTGCC
>NC_090734.1:124803-139627 GCF_036898095.1 Palaemon carinicauda | reverse complement strand
AGTTTCCGTTTGTAGCCTGAACCCTAGGTAGGGGGAGAGTCGACGGCTGATTGGAATGTGCCAATAGGCGTCTGACAAGTCTATAGAGACTGAGTATGCCCTCTTGGGCAGTAAGGTCCTTATGTGTTGCAGTGTTAGCATCTTGAATTTGCAATTCACTATGAACTTGTTGAGTGGTGACAAGTCCAGAATGACTCTGAGCTTTTCCGAGTCTTTCTTGGGAACACAAAACAGCCTCCCTTGGAATTTGATGGACTTCACCTTTCGGATCACCTTTTTCTCCAACAGTTCTTGAACGTACTCCTCCAAAATGGGGGTGGAGTGTTGGAAAAACCGAAGGCATGGGGTGGAGTGCTGTACCAGCTCCAACCCAGTCCATTCTTGAGTAGGCTTTGGGCCCAGGGATCGAAGGTCCAGCGATCCCAAAATTTCCTCAGTCTCCCTCCTACCGGTATCATTTCACTTGGACTGCCGTCCTGAGGTCTTGCCTCCCTGACCACGACCGCCTCTGAATCCCCTTCCCCTTGAGGGGCGCCTAGACGAGCCTCTGGCTGCTCCTCTAGGTTTTGCACGAAAGGAAGAAGACTGTCCTTCGAACGTTGGGGCGAATGTGGTTGACTGACCTGGCACCGCCTGGGGTACCCACTGAAAGGCAGTCGGGGTTTGTGCCACCATCTGGGGCACTGGAGGCAAAGGCAATTGCAGTTGCTGTTGCTGTCTATAAGGCTTGGCTGGCCGAAATGGTAGCCTAGTCTTCATATTCTTCCTCTTTGGTTGAGGACCCTCATCCGGGGAAGATTTTCTTTTGATAGCCAGGCCCCACTTCTGGAGAAGGTTTCTATTCTCCACGGCGGCCTTATCAACAACCTCTTTGACCACATCGGTAGGGAAAAGGTCTTTTCCCCAAATGTTGGAGGAGATTAACTTCCTTGGCTCGTGTCTCACCGAAGCCCCGGTGAACACGAACTCCCTGCAAGCTCTCCTTGCCTTGACGAAGCTATAAAGGTCCTTCGTCACTGTGGCTAGGTGAGACTTAGCCACTACCATGAACATTTCATGGACCTTGGGGTCACTTGCCATCGTCTCGAGAGTAGTCTGATGAGACATTGAGGCAGCCAGTCTTTCTTTTGTCTCGAACTCTCTTCGTAAAAGAGATTCGGACAGCTTGGGGAGGTCCTCGCCGAATTGCCGTCCGGCAATATCAGCCTCCAACTTTCCCACTGAGAATGTCAGATGGACATCCTTCCAGTCTTTGTGGTCCATAGGTAGAGCCAGCGACAAGGGTTTACACTCCTCCAGGGAGGGGCAAGGCTTGCCGGCCTTGACTGCCTTTAGGACAGCCGCAAACCCTTTCTGTAAAAAGGGGAAGGCTCTATCAGGAGAGGACACAAACGAAGGGAGCTTCTTGCTCAATGCAGCTACCTTCGAATTCGAGAAGCCCCTCTCTTTCATCGAGGATGAAAGTAGGGCTTGAGCCTTAGCGTGGTCCATAATAATGACCTCCTTTGGCTCTGTCTCCTCCCTTGAAGCTGGTTCTTTTCTCAGCCGGACATAGCAGTCCGGATATGATGCCTTGCTGGGCCAGAATTCTACCTCCTCTAGGGGAACTGAACCCAGCTTATCCGAGATGACGATCTTTCCAGTCGTCATCGGCATGTGCTCAGCATACCTCCATGGGTTAGCATCTGAGCATATGGGAAGGTCTTTCACATTGAGCCTTTTCCGGGGCCCATGTGATTCTGCCAGGGACTGCATACGCAGTTCCATTGCAGCCGCCTTCTCCTGATTCTCCTTCTGCATTTGTTGGATCATTCCAACAATCGAAGAGAGGGCCTGTCCCAGTTCTACTGGGAGGCCAGCTGATGTTGAGGGGATAGGCTCCGGCATCTGAACCGGAGTAGCCGACACCTCGTCGACCTCATCCTCTACGACATCCGGGGTTTGAACTTGATCCTGACCTTCTGCCAGGAGGTCTTCTTCCAAACGTTCGTCCAGGTCAGACATCCTGTCACACAACTGGATGTCTTGCATCGCATCTGCGACTTCCTCGTCCACCTGGACTTGATCTTGAAGGATCTCCTCTTGAGGCTGGGGAATCACTGCCTCAGCTGATGCCTGGGGAAAAAGATACGCCCTCATCTTCTCACTTGGAAGATAAGGGCCAGAGGTGTTCTTCTTGAAGCCCCTTACCCAAGTACGAAGCTTTTCCCTAGCTATATCCCTTGATTCCGCCGTTCTAGGGGAATCAAAAGCCTCAGTAATCAGGTTAGTGCATACAGTACATACCTGAGGGTCCCAATACTGGAGATCATCCTTGGAGACAGCGCATGCTGCGTGTCTCCTACAACACTCATGTCCGCAGAGGTTCTTGCTGCGGACATTGCAGAAAACATTTCCGCACTTCGGAGGGTCCTCCTGTAAAGAGAAGAAATTTCCATGAGTATCAAGTGAACTATGTATCACTGGATATGCATAGTATAGCATAACAATTCATAAAGGAAAGACACACACTTGTGTTTCCCTCACAACCCATTGTTGCAGCCTTCCAGATAATAAAATCAAAATGGTTTATCTCTACTAGAGTAACCAATGCAAGGTTTCCAGAGGAAACAGGTGGAGCTCACACCTAGGCAATGATTTTAAAATCCTGGATAATAGACGGGGAAGAACTCTGCTTCCTGTCTGAGGGCAACAGCAAAGGGCCGTGCAAGAAAACACAATAGTGTTAGAAGATACAGTGCTGTACCTAAACTTTTACTATAGTTTTCTTCTTACTGTATATGCTATACAGAAGAATACTAGTACAGTATAGGAGGATGTGTGCCGGCCTGCCTTGGCCGGCCGGCACACATCACAATTAGCTTTAAAGTATACTACTTAACAGCTATAGGGCGGCAGCCCTCTGGTTCAAATGCCTGTGCCGGCGGCAGCAGCTGCCGGCCAGCAACAGCCAGTGTTGGCCGGCAATGATTGCCGGCCAGCAACTACACAAGGTAGTACCCAGCTGCCGGCCACACTCTTGGTGACCGGCAGACAAGGACTGACATAAGCCGGCCGGCAAAGGTACAAGACCGATGCCAGCCGGCAGCAAAAGAACCAGAAGACTACACCTGCCCGGCTGCCGGCCTCATAGGTCGGCAGCCGGCCTCATAGGCCGGCAGCCGGGACAGGTACAGCACTAGAAGAAAATAGAATGGATGCCGGGATAAGAGTGTACACAACCCCCCAAGCCCGGCAACCGAAAGAGTGCATATAAGGAAGGGGAGAAACTTAATTCAGGCTTCCTTGACCAATGCCGTCCGGCTCTGCCGGCAGGCATGGATGAGGGACCAAGAGAGGTCCGGGCAGCACTCGAAAACATAAGACCCTTGCCGTCCAGCATCTCTGCCGGCCGGCAATGGGCTTAGTCAATTCCACATCCCAACCTATACTAGGTCCAGAAGTAGAATGACATACAGTACAGTAATATCCCTGCCGGCCAGCTCTGCCGGCCGGCAAGGTACAGTACAGTAATGGCTAGGCCATTACGGAGATAGAGGGGGAAGGGACAAGAGGGTCCTGCCAACCTTGCTTTAGTGACAGATCACCCGCAGCCAAGAACTTTGTCTTAGCCTAAGGGAGATCTAAGGGAAAGGGCCAGCACAGTAGTATAATACCTGCCAGCTTCCAGAGCACCAAAGCAAGGAAGGCGTTGCTACTCCCAAGGGAAGATTTTATCCTCCCCGAGAACAGCAACAGGACTTAGTCTGGTCGATCACACAAGAAGGAATCATAACTACAGAAACCTTCGATAGTGACCTAAGGGAGCTAAGCTCCCTTTGTAAGTGTTAGGTCAGCGAGGGAGACTCTGCCCCAAGCCAGACAACACGGACTCAGACTAAAAACTCTGTTGTTCTGTCCCTCTTTGAACCAGACTCTGCTGGAACAGGAAGGTACAGTAACACCCTAGTATAGTTTTATCGAAAATAAATTCGGAAAAAACCACTTAGGGATAAGCCCAAGGCTTAAACAGAGGGAAAGGGATTGCATACCTTCTCCGAAGAAAAGAAAGCAACCGGGGAGTATAATAAAGTATACTAAGGCTCCATAAGCAATTAGCCTAGGCACCAAGAGAATCGATTACCTAATTCACCGAAACTCTCACGTATACAATCTTGGAAATATTCCACACAGTCTAAAATGTATAAAATATAGCCTAAAGCTTCAATAAACTTTTGATTACACTCGGAAAAACCAAAATCATGCATTAAGTACTAGGACCAAACGACTAGGCTACATGGCCTAGCGTAGGCCAGAATGGCGAATACTTCGCCAAATAATACTAAGCACGAAAGGAAATCCTATGTAAAGCTAAATAGCTAAAATTTATTAAGCAAAACAACCAGGAATGTCACTCTGACTAACTAATTTATACCTAGCGAGTGACAGTGTCCAGGACACCTCTGGTAGGCTACGGCTCTTGTATCAAAGATTAATCCTATTAATCACTCAAAATTTTACCAAGAGCCTACATTTATACATAACAGACACTATACTCAACTTATCCGAGGTCAACGAAGACGAAGAAGCCATGAAAAGCTGAATAAATCCAAGATTTGCGAGAAAAACAGGAAAAAAACACCGAGTTGTTAAGCTACGCAAAAAGGAATACAGATGGCGCCAGGATTGGCGCCAGGCACGCATACGAATCGGGGGATAGGGAAGCCTTGGGAGCGGCTCCCCTTTTTCTTTCCCGAATTCGTATCTCGTCAATCTCCCTCCTACGAGACGAATCTCTGTTCAGGTCGTAGATTGCCATGTGACGTGTCTAGAATACGTCCTCTGATATGTCGCGATATCCCTTTCACGAGGGATACTCGCTCCAGGAGTTAGAATTCTGGTACCTTAAGGTAAATTCTCTGGGAATATCGCCGTAGTTGTAATATACCCTAGGAAGCTACCCTATAGGAACTTCCATCAGGACGACATGGCTTGAGCCCAAAAATATATATATATATATATATATATATATATATATATAATTAATGGCATTTTTGCTTCTAGAAAGCTTGAGGTTTAGCAAAAAGGCGAAAGAAAGCAGATACTTCAGCATTTGGACAGTTTATTGGCTAAGCTTTCGGGAACAACATTTCCCATCATCGGAGCTAAAAAAGGAATGTAAAACTCATATCAATAGACATTACGTTAGTCAATGAAATTCTGTTAAAAAGGCAAGAATTATAACAAATAAATCGAAATACTTAAAAAATGAAGTGGAGGAAATATACTAAAAAATAATAAATTAAACCATATAAATCAAATTAAAAATTAAAACATTAAATGAATGCTATAGGAAAAGAGCAATATCAAAATCAGAACAAATACACAGAAAACTTTAAAGAAGAATTCACAAAACATCATAAATATGGGAATCAAAACAATAATACACAGAAATAACCTAGAATAAAAGAAAAAGAAAAAAAACAGACAAAATAAAATAAACTCTGGATAAGAAAGAAACACACCTAGTATGGAAAAATATCCAAGACTGAGACATGGAAGGACAGGGAGGTTTAGACGTTAGAGCGTGTAAGTAATGGTTTGAAGATTAAGTGGTTAAGTTGTTAGGCAATATGTAAAGGAACAGAGGTTGTTGAGTGATTGAGAGTAGGGGATAGCTGTTTAATGAAAAGTGATTCTAGGGTAGGTAGAGAATAGCTATTGGGTGATTGGGCTAGTATTTTGAAATTAGAATAGTGAATTAATTGCTTGCTCAACCCATCATTAAACAGCTAATTTGATTTATATGGTTTAATTTATTATTTTTTAGTATATTTCCTCCACTTCATTTTTTAAGTATTTCGATTTATTTGTTATAATTCTTGCCTTTTTAACAGAATTTCATTGACTAACGTAATGTCTATTGATATGTGTTTTACATTCCTTTTTTAGCTCCGATGATGGGAAATGTTGTTCCCGAAAGCTTAGCCAATAAACTGTCCATATATGCTGAAGTATATGCTATATATATATCGCCTATATCTGCTATATATATATATATATATATACATATATATATACAGTATATATATATATATATATATATATATATATATATATATATATACATATATATATTATATGATATATATATATATATATATATATATATATATATATATATATATATGTATATATATATATATATATATATATGTATATATATATATATATATATATATATATATATATATATATATATATATATATATATATATATATATATATATACATATATATATATATATATATATATTTGTGTGTGTGTGTAAGTGTGTATGTGTGCAAAGAAACCACATGTAAAAAGAATACAGAGTGAATCCTGACTAGATCCGTCTAATTTCATTAAAAAGAGAGCAAAAATACGATCATAAATAATACTATTATCATATTCCAATATAAATATGCATTCATATCAATAAAGCTTCAAAACGCACACTTCATACATACATATACCAAGGTACTTCCCCCAATTTTGGGGGGTACCCGACATCAAACAAATGAAACAGAAAAGGGGAACCTCTCCCCTTTACGTTCCTCCCAGCCTGACAAGGGACTCAACCAAGTTCGGCTGGTACTGCTAGGGGTGCCACAGCCCACCCTCCCCCGTTATCCACCATAGATGAAGCTTCATAACACTGAATCCACTCTAGCTGCTAACTCATTTCTTACACCCGTTCTCACCCTCACTACTTCGTTCCAAACCCTATCTACTCGAGATACACCTGCCATACTCCTTAGACATTTCATCTCAAACACATTCAATTTCTGTCTCACCGTCACTTTCATTCCCCATACATCACAGTTGGTACAATCACTTTCTCATACAGAACTCTCTTTACATTCATGCCCAACCCTCTATTTCTTACTTCTCCCTTAACTGCCCACAACACTTTGCATCCTTCATTCACTCTCTGATGTATATCTGCTTCCACTCCACCATTTATTGCAACAACAGACCCCAAGTATTTAA
Organism: Palaemon carinicauda; assembly: GCF_036898095.1. Taxonomy (NCBI): domain Eukaryota; kingdom Metazoa; phylum Arthropoda; class Malacostraca; order Decapoda; family Palaemonidae; genus Palaemon; species Palaemon carinicauda. Next base: position 132,615 of record NC_090734.1, on the reverse strand, counting down.
ACTGATCCACCTCCTCAAGTAACTCTCCGTTCAACATGGCATTCAACCTCGCACCACTTTCCCTTCTCGTACATCTCATAACCTTACTCATACTCACATCAACTCTCAACTTCCTTCTCTCACACACCCTTCCAAATTCTGTCACTAATCGGCCAAACTTCTCTTCCGCGTCTGCAACCAGTACAGTATCATCCGCAAACAACAACTGATTTACCTCCCATTCATGGTCATTCTCGTCTACCAGTTTCACTCCTCGTCTAAGCACTCAAGCATTCACCTCTCTCACCACTCCATCAACATACAAGTTAAACAACCACGGCAACATCACACATCCCTGTCTCCGCCCCACTTTCACCGGAAACCAATCGCTCACTTCATTTCCTATCCTAACACATGCTTTACTACCTTTGTAGAAACTTTTCACTGCTTGCAACAACCTTCCACCAACTCCATATAACCTCATCACATTTCACATTGCTCCCCTATCAATTCTATCATACATTTTCTCCAGATCCATAAACGCAACATACACCTTACCTTTTGCTAAATATTTCTCGCATATCTGCCTAAATGTAAAAATCCGATTTATATAACCCCTACCTCTTCTAAAGCTACCCTGTACTTCTAAGATTGCATTCTCTGTTTTATCCTTAATACTATTAATCCTATAGTAGTACTCTACCATACACTTTTCCCACCACACTCAACAAACTAATACCCCTTGGATTACAATATTCATGCACATCTCCCTTACCATTATATAGTGGTACAATACACGCACAAACCCAATCTACTGGTACCATTGACAACACAAAACCAATATTAAACAATCTCACCAACCATTCAAGTACAGGCACACCCCCTTCCTTCAACATCTCAGTTCTCAAACCATCCATACCAGATGCTTTTCCTACTCTCGTTTCATCTAGTGCTCTACTCACTTCCTCCCTTGTAATCTCTCTCCCATTCTTATCTCCCATCACCGGCAGCTCAACACCTGCAACAGTAATTATATCTGCCTCCCTATTATCCTTAACATTCAGTAAACTTTCAAAATATTCCGCCCACCTTTTCCTTACCTCCTCTCCTTTTAACAACCTTCCATTTCCCTCTTACACTGTCTCTTCAATTCTTGAACCAGCCTTCCTTACTCTCTTCACTTCTTTCCAAAACTTCTTCTTATTCTCTTCATATGAATGACCCAATACCTGACCCCACCTCAGGTCAGCTGCCCTCTTTGCCTCACTTACCTTGCACTTTACTTCCACATTTTTCTATATATATCTTTCATACTTCTCTGCAGCCATTTTTCAAAAGCCCTCTTTTTCTCTTCCCCTTTTCCCTTCACTCCTTCATTCCACCATTTACTGCCCTTCCTCATGCTGCCTCCAACAAACTTCTTGCCACACACATCACTTGCAATCCCGATAATTTTTTTTAACTATCTTCCACTCCTCTGAATTACCAGTTTCTCTTACTTTCACTTTCCCATATGCCATTTTCAATCTGTCTTGATATTTACTTTTTTCCCCCGGTTTTATTAGCTCTTCAGCCCTCACTAGCTCCCTTTTACATCCACCTACTCTATTCCCCCACTCTTTTGCTACAACTAATTTTCCTTACACCAAAAAATGATCATACATACCGTTAGCCATACCCCTAAACACGTGCACGTCTTTCAATCTTCCAAACATTCATTTAAATATCAACACATAATCCATTAACACCCTTTCTACCACTCTTCCATTTGTCACTCTTATCCATGTATGCTTGATTTTATGTTTCTTGCTGAAAAAGCTATAACTTATCACCATTTCTTGCTCAACACACATATCTACCAGTCTCTCACCACTCTCATTTTCACCTGGTACGCCATACTTCCCAATGACACCTTCTACCTCTCCAGCACCTACTCTAGCAATTAAGTCACCCATGACAACTACATAATTCCTTCTACCAAGTCCTTCTACACAACTAGTAAAATGATTCCAGAGCTCATTCCGCTCTTCTTCACTTTTTTCACAACTCGGCCCATACGCACTGACAAAAGCCCAACATTCCCTACCCAACCTAACCCTTACCCATACTACCTAGATGATATCTCCTTCCATTTCACTACTTTATCTGTCATCCATTCACTCAGCAATAAAGCCACACCTTCTCTTGCTCTTCGCCTTTCAATCACAGACACTCTACCAGACATTTCACCAAACATCACTTCACCTTTCCCTGTTATCTTTGTCTCACACAAAGCCAATATATCCATCCTTCTATTCCAAAACATACTTCCAATCTCACATCTTTTACTCTCTATCGTACTACATCCACGCACATTCAAACTTCCAAAAACTAGAGTGCGGGGAGAACTCACTCTCACAGCTCCACCTCTTTGATGTCTCACAGGCTTATAATACAGGAGAGGGGGTTCCCATCCCCCTCGTCCTGTCCCTTTTAATCGCCTCTTATGACACGCAGGGATACGTTGGCGCTATTCTAATTGTTTTTATGACCCCGCGGCCACAGGGGGCACACTTCATACAATTGTTATTTCATATTACTGCTAATCGAATAAAATTAGGAAATTTAATGGCTATTTGATATGACAACCGACGATCTCAAACCAAAAACGAAGGACAATTATTGATAATTGCTGTAGAGTATTGTCAGAACAGAACATGGCCAAAACATCAATCACGTTGATCCCTAACACCGACGATATGGACATCAGCGATCCTAACATTTCTGATCACCTTTTCCCTCTCGATCACTATGATTCCCTGAAGTGCATGAGATCCCCCCAAGCCCACCAGACTTTCCCCGACCACGAATCCAAAGCATTACCATGGTTGTTTGATGTGTTGGAAGGCCATGGCTGTTCGCGTAAAGTGGTGGAAGAGGGCTATGAATATGATTTATGAATAGAAAAATGAAAGAGAGATGAGGGAAGAGGGAAGAGGGAAGAAGAGAGATCTAGTAAGGAAGAAAAGGTGAGAGGCCAACGATTGTAATTACTAGCTATGAGGATGATATTTGTAGAGGTGTGCAAGCACCCAGTTTAGGTGGTAACTGAGAGCGAGACAAATACATCTAGCTTTATTTCAATAAAAATGGGGTTATGTGCAAGATATTCAGTGGAAGATCACAAAATTCCAACACATCAATTCATGAAGAGACAGGCTGAAACCGGTTCTGTTAACAGTGAAATGTTGAATGAGATATACAGTAAAAAAGAAAATACTGTTACAGAGTACAAGTGTGTGTGAAACACGTGCGTTATATGGCACCCCCCCCCCACCCGCTAAAAAAGACGTACATGTGACAGGCATACTGTAGGCAGGACATCTGGCAGGAGATATGCAGGTTTTACACGATTAATGGAGACACTGTCTTCTTTGCTAGCATGTTAATGAAGGAGGATTTTGTTCACGACGGAGCAGGAGGAAAGGGCCCATATAAGGGGGCGTTAGTGTCGTTGCGCAGGAAAACGTGTGTTGCCAAGTGCATATATTTCGGAATGGGCTGCTTAGCTGGGGGCTTGTAAGTTTGGTGGCATGGAGTAAATTTTCCCACAACGTGACATAGGAGCTGGAGATTGTCGAAGGAGGTTGCAGACGGAATAAATTTGGAAAGGACGAACAACGAGTTGCCATACATTTTTTTCAGCAGCTGAGACATCCAGGGCATCGTTAGGATTGGCCCTTAGTTCCAGGTGGACCCAGGGAAGTAAACCAGTTGGTGTACTTGTAGCAGGACATCAAAGTTGCTTTGAGAGTGCGATGAAAACGTTCAACCATTCCATTGGCAGCAGGGTTTTAGGCAGTTGGCTGATGTAGGGTGAATTCAAGGAGATTTGCTAATGATGTCCACAATTGAGTGGTGAAAGTGGTACCCATGTTGAAAGTAATATGCTCAGGAATACCAAATCTCGGTATCCATCATAAGAGTAACATGAATGTACATGAGGCTTTATGTTGCAGTTTCCATGGGAATGGCTTCAGGCCAATGAGTTGAGAGGTCGATGATGTTAAACAGGTAACAATTTCCTTGTGATGTGGGTAATGGCACAACTACATCGACTTGAATGTTGGCAAACCAACGCTGAGGTTGAGGAAAGGTGTCCACTCCTGAATCTATGTGTCGATGTACTTTTGAAGTTTGGCATGAGGTACAGGAATGGATCCAGTCCATAGCATCCTAGTAATGCCATCCCAAATGAACTTCGTCTTCAGTAGCTGTGCAGTAGATCGACAAGAGGGATGTGAAAGGCCATGAATGAAATTAAACTCCTGTCAGCACACGGGAGCAGGTCTACCAGTGCATTTGGGATAGGAAAAGCGAGGGCAGCACCAGTTGATAGGGTATTCTTTGCGTTGCAGAAGGCCACTTCTTGAAGGGGACCCCATTTCAGGTCTTTTGGCTTGCCCTTGAGGGAGGCTACAGGCAGGCAAGAGTAGCAACGATGACTGACAGAAAATGGTGATACAGTAATAGTGTATCATACCCAAGATTTCTTGCAGTGCCTTGATGGCTGAGGGAGTGGAGAAGTTCTGAATGGCTACTATCATCTCAAAAAAAGGGTGGATTCCTTCAGGAGTGATGCACTGTACTAAGAACAATACTTGGTTGGTGCCAAAGGTGCATTGTAGTACTGGATCACAAATTCGTTTAGTTGTAGGCTGTTGAGCATGATACGCAGGTGACAGAGGTGTTCCTCTTTGGAGGAAGAGAACATAAGTATGTCATCCACATAGCATACACCGAAGGGCAGGTCCTCAAGATGCCCTGCAAGAGTCGTTGAAAAATGGCCCTGGCATTATGAAAGCCAAAACAGTAGTAATTGAAGGTGTATCTACTGAAGGGGGTGGTGATGGCAGTCTTGAGTATGTCTTTTGGGTTCATGGGCGCCTGATGATACCCCTTCAGGAGGTCGAGCATTGAGAAAACCTTAATTTTTTTCAAGTAGGAGGTCAAGTCGGCAATTTTTGGGAGAGGGTAATGATCCGGTTTTGTTTGCATTCTCAAACTTTTGTAATTCCCACACGAAGGCAGGGAACCATTTTTCTTCAGGGTGAGATATAAGGGGGATGACCATGATCTCGAGGCCTTATGGCAAAGGCCCATTTCTTACATTTTGGAGAGCAGTTGTCTAGTAGCTGACAAATGACCGGTACCAGATGCCTGAATCTGGCAAACACTGTGGTCCCCATTGTTTTGATATGGTGATAAATACTGTACTTGGCCGGAACCATGGTCGTTTGGCAAAGTTCAGGAAGGAAAACTTCCGGGTCCTGAGTGAGGAGGTGGGCATAGGCATCTATGTGTGTACTGATGTGGAGAGCAAGGTTGGAGGGGGCGGGTTGAAAATGCGTGGATGAGTAAGAGTCTGCGTTGACTAGCTGTCGGTGAGCTACATCAACCAGGATGGGAGAAAAAATCAGTGGCGAGGATTGGATATGTGACGTTAGGAAGGAGAAACTTCAAGGGGTATTTGATGCTTCCAAACGATAATATGAGGTTCTCGTAACCATGGCAGGTCCTTTGGCAGCTACTAGGTGGACGACAGCAGATTTAGACAGACTAGGTTGTGTAATGGCGAGTAGTCTTGGCAGAAGAGAACGGCAAGTACCCATGTCTACGAAAAATCGGACTCCCGTACCTGCATCATGAAAAAGAAAAGATTAGTGACAGGGGAGGCCACTGCTATAAGTGAGGGCCTACTTACATGTTTTTTGGCGTCAGACAACCATTCCAACATTTCTTCACATCTGGCCCAAAATCTGGATTAGTAGTAGCATAACTGAGACTGGTGGGCATCAGTAAGTGGCTGTAAAGGTCGTTGTTTGGGGCATGAGTGAGTGGTGGGTGATGGGCGGTTTTTTGGTGTTCAGGCACGTCATGGGTGGCCATCTGTATATTACCATATTCACGTCATCTTTGGTCGATGTTGAATAGTTGTCCTCTTTATCAGGAGTAGAGGCGTTGATGGAGCATCGACTTTGAGCATCGACTCCGGTCATGAGGCCCTTCATTGACAAAATATCTGCATAGGGGATGGCAGAGCATACAGGTTCGGGTAGGCGCCGTACCCAAATGGCAAGAAGTAAATTATCTTCACTAAGAGAGCCATCTGTGGCAGTTGCAGTTAGAAATACTGGTCATTTCACTGAGGGCGAGCGAAGCCTTTTGGTCTCCCAATGGTTGTTGAGACAGATGAAAAAGTTTAACTATGTGGACGGCGGGTGATGTTGAGTACTGCTCCAAGAGGTATTTTTTGAGGGCGTCGTACGCTATTGGGGTGTCCCTTGCTTGCTAAGCCCATCAGATATTTCCAGAAAAGTGTCCTCGCAGATCATCGCAAGAACATAATCTTCTTTGGGTGCTTGATTGAGTAACGCCCTTGATGCGAAACTGGACTTCAGCACACTGAAACCAGGCCAACTTTCTGTAGGAACTAGTTCTGGAATTACATTGTGAAATATATTTTCATTTCAAAACTTTAATAAGAAATAAGGGAGAACAAAGTTTATACCTTTTCATATTCTAGAAAAGATTTTTAAGATTAGAACTCCGGAAATTTAATTTTCTTAATGATTTAGTCTTTCATGGGTGTTTAATATTTTTTAGAACAAAGAACAGAAAAAAGTGTCATGCCGAACGACGTATAAAATTTTATTTTCGTGATATATTTTCTTATGTGCATATTCATTACAGAAACCATTGATCTCGGAAGCCACACTAGTTTTCCTATTTACTTTTGTAAACTAAACAAGAATAAGAAGCAGGAGAGAGAGAGAGAGAGAGAGAGAGAGAGAGAGAGAGAGAGAGAGAGAGAGAGAGAGAGAGAGAGAGAGAGAGAGAGAGAGAGAGAGAGAGGGGGGGATTGCAATTGGCGGTTATTTCATAAAGAAAATAAAAAAAATGTGTTTTTATTAAAAACCAGAATCCAAATGTTTGTTATCTTTTTGAATAAAGTCACTAGCAGCAGTTTACTATAGCTTCATCCATTTTAAATCTCAAAACATTATCTTGCATCCATGAGAGCGTTTCAAACACAGCAATTTGTACAGATTTCTTCTATCAGCAGATCAAGACAACCTATTTTTTTTTTATGCAGCATCAGATTGAGAGACACAGGCTGAAAGAGAGAATCCTAGCAGTTGCCATTTGCATAAAAGACGAGACACTGGTGTCTCATCTAGTCTCTCACATTCGCTTGAAAGAAGGATGAATATGAGGCTGAAGTCGTTATGCGGGAGGGAGTCTTTTTATATGAAAGAGATGCATTCACAGGAAGTGACTGCCGTTGACTCGAAGTTTCCAAAAACTATTCCTCTCTTTTGAATGACTTTAGTTGACTGATGATCTATAAATATGGTCTCTCTCTCTCTCTCTGTCTCTCTCTCTCTCTCTCTCTCTCTCTCTCTCTCTCTCTCTCTCTCTCTCTCAAATAATATTGGAGGTACTTTTGAATTCCTGGGTGGGGCTATATGTTCACCTGCTGAGCAGCCATTACCCAGCCTGTCCTAGTCCCAGCTGGGGTGAAGAAGTTTGGGCACTGATCATATGATTATATCGTCAGTTTCTAGGGTATTGTACTGCAAGCTAGGGCAATGTTACTTCCCATTGCCTCTACCATTCATGATCTGCCTGTAAGCCTTTAAACTGTGCTTAAGTTATGGATACTCAATTATTTTCCTCTTTTCTATTCCTCAGAATATATAATTTCAAAGTTAAAAGGAAAACACTTTTAAACTAAAATATGTGTAGATTATGACTTAATTGTATATAATTTTCTTACTAGTGATGAGAGCA
>NC_090734.1:104803-119803 GCF_036898095.1 Palaemon carinicauda | reverse complement strand
GATTCTCAGAACGTGCCGTACTCCCCGGAGATATTTATTCCCGGTCGACTAGACCTAGAGACCTAAGATGTTACCGTTATACATCTTTTCAACTAACTATGAACTATGTTAGAGCTTCCTGCCCCCTACAGGGAAGAGTCCTACTAGACTCTGGAAAGTCTCGAAGAGTACATATATCTATGTATGAATACCAGGCAAGCTAATATAGTGGTCTCGCCCTATATTAAGTAAAGCATAGTTTGTATAGAACCACTGCGTCAATATATTGACCAGTCATCCGCACAATACTTGTATTGGACAAAGGTTTATATCCGCATAGGAAGAAACTAATAAAACCGCCCTCGTCCCATTATGGGACGGAGTCCTCCCATTAGGGGACTTACATAAACCAATGCAACATAGCTTGCAAAACAGAACAATTCTATCAGAATTATCCCAGATAAGATACATAGAATTAAAATGCTCAATTATACCAGTAAATTGACACAGGTGAAAGAGACGCAAGGTTCTCAAGAACAAGTTTATTGACAGATAATAAACAGACAGGTTAACAACAAATATATATATTTATATAAAAGAGGGTAACCCAAAACTTTAAGCATAAGTATGATAGTAAACAGAACTTGTTTATCTGAAAGAAAAACCATTAAACACCACTTTAATGAGATACCAAGGTATCAAGTCATAAAAAATCTGTATTACAAATCAATCACATTAGCGTTAGAAACGCTTGGCACACATGTCTGAACTTATGCAAGGTTCACCTTTGAAGGAAGGAACAGTCTATATGGGCACTTGGTGCCCTCATTTAGTTTGTAGTACAGTATGTACCTACACACTCATCCTGGACTTAATCGTCCCAATTAAGACCACTGTTCCTCGCAGAGTTAAACAGTAGGGTTAACTACACGACCCACTGCTACCACAGATCTCTTAAGTTCCTCTACTTGCTTCGCATAGTGGCGAAAGAACACCCTGGAAGACTTCCAGCCCGTGTATGAACGGAGATGTTCAAAATCCATACAATTAAAGAAATTTAGGGATGAGGCAACTTTCCTCGGATCGTGACCTGCGGGTGTACTGTCAGGATCCGCTCTGCGAATAAAATATGTCATTTTCGCTCTGAGTTGATTCAGAGATAAATTTGAGCCTGATGTTTCTCCCCTGAATAGTTGACTACCCTTGAAGTCTGAAGTTCTACGAAGATAGACCTTTAGGCATTCTACTGGACATAGAGATGCATCTTCTTTCAGAGGACAGATTCTCCAGGGACCCCACCTATTGGTGGGTAACTCATTCTTGGCGAGAAACGTAGGATCCGGAAACAGGTTCAGCTCCCCCCCATCCAGGAACTGAACACGACCTGCCTCTCTCGAGAGGGCTACGATCTCACTAACCCTGGCCCCGGACGCGAGTGCAAATAGGAAAATAACTTTTTGCGTCAAATCCTTTAACGCACATTCTTCATTGCTCAACAAGGAGGCGAAATGAAGAACTTTGTCTAAAGACCATGAGATGGGCTTTGGAGGTGCTGAAGGTCTGAGCCTAGCGCAGGCTTTCGGAACTTTATTAAAGATCTCGTTACCTAGGTCGATCTGGAAGGCAAATAAAATGGGTCTCATCAAAGCCGATTTACACACTGAAATCGTGTTAGCTGCCAATCCTTGGCCATGGAGGTGGATGAAGAAAGATAAGCAGAAATCTGTTGAGATCTCCTGCGGATTCTTTGCCTTTACAAAGGCCACCCATTTTCTCCAAGATGACTCATATTGCCTTCTAGTCGATTTGCACTTGTATTCCTCTAGGAAGTCTATGCTGGCTTTCGAAATCCCGAAGCGCTTTCTCACCGCTAGGGCGAGAAAATCATGAGCTGCAGGGTCTGGGTTTTCTGTAATGAAGCGCAGACAGTCGACTTCTGGACTCGCTGGGTCAGAACTGGATGTGGTAGCGGCACGAACTTCATCTGTAGTTCCAACGCCAAGGGGAACCACATGCTGTTCGCCCACTTGTGGGCCACTATTGCCGCTACCCCCTTGAAGGATCTCAGTTTGTTGAGGACCCTCAACAGAAGGTTGTGAGGAGGGAACAGATAAATCCTGGACCATCTGTTCCAGTCGAGGGACATTGCGTCCACTGCTTCCGCTAAGGGGTCCTCGTACGGGGACACGTACAGGGGCAACTTCTTGTTGTCTTTCGTCGCAAAGAGGTCTATTTGCAGTTCTGGGACTTGATTCAGAATGAAGGAAAATGATCCAGCGTCTAAGGACCATTCCGACTCTATCGGTGTGAACCTGGATAGAGCGTCCGCTGTCACATTGCGGACTCCTTGAAGGTGAACTGCCGACAGGTACCACTTCTTCTTTTCCGCCAATCGGAAAATGGCTAACATCACTTGGTTGAGAGGTGGTGACCTCGACCCTTGTCGATTCAAGCATCTCACAACCACCTCGCTGTCTGTCACCAATCTTATGTGGATCGAGTGACGCGGGGAGACTTTCTTTAAGGTAAGGAGCACTGCCATAGCTTCTAGAAAGTTTATATGAAAGGTCCTGAATAGCTTGGACCAAGTCCCCTGGACTTTTTTCCGATGAGAGTGACCTCCCCATCCCTCCTTTGAGGCGTCTGAGTGAATCGTCAACGACGGGGGAGGTGGCTGAAGAAGAACAGACTTCTTTAGATGTCTGGCTTGGGACCAAGGTCTGAGAAGAGTACGTAGCCGAGGCGGCACTGGTCTTCTCAGGTCTCTTCGCGCGTTTGATGCATACCTTCTCCAAACTCCGGTTGCATCCTTTAGCTGTGCTCTTAGCACTGGGTCTGTCACTGAAGCAAACTGGAGAGAGCCTAGTACCCTCTCCTGTTCGCGTCTTGATATCCTTTCGGAATCTAGAAGTCTCTTGACAGAGCCCGCTATCTCCTTCCTTTTCTTCATTGGGATGGAGAAACTGTGTGCCAAAGGTCCCAGTGGATTCCCAGCCACTGGAACTTTTGGGATGGAGAAAGTCGAGACTTTTTCTTGTTGATCTTGAAGCCTAGGTACTCTAGGAACTGGATCACCTGACTGGAAGCTTGCAAGCATTCGGTCTCGGATGCTGCCCACACCAGCCAGTCGTCCAGGTAGGCTACTACCTGAATTCCCTTTAGGCGTAATTGTTTGAGAGCTGCGCTCGCAAGCTTCGTGAAAATCCTTGGGGCTATGTTTAGCCCGAATGGCATGGCTCTGAAGGCGTACAGTTTCCGTTGTAGCCTGAACCCTAGGTAGGGGGAGAGTCGACGGCTGATTGGAATGTGCCAATAGGCGTCTGACAAGTCTATAGAGACTGAGTATGCCCTCTTGGGCAGTAAGGTCCTTATGTGTTGCAGTGTTAGCATCTTGAATTTGCAATTCACTATGAACTTGTTGAGTGGTGACAAGTCCAGAATGACTCTGAGCTTTTCCGAGTCTTTCTTGGGAACACAAAACAGCCTCTCTTGGAATTTGATGGACTTCACCTTTCGGATCACATTTTTCTCCAACAGTTCTTGAACGTACTCCTCCAAAATGGGGGTGGAGTGTTGGAAAAACCGAAGGCATGGGGGTGGAGTGCTGTACCAGCTCCAACCCAGTCCATTCTTGAGTAGGCTTTGGGCCCAGGGATCGAAGGTCCAGCGATCCCAAAATTTCATCAGTCTCCCTCCTACCGGTATCATTTCACTTGGACTGCCGTCCTGAGGTCTTGCCTCCCTGACCACGACCACCTCTGAATCCCCTTCCCCTTGAGGGGCGCCTAGACGAGCCTCTGGCTGCTCCTCTAGGTTTTGCACGAAAGGAAGAAGACTGTCCTTCGAACGTTGGGGCGAATGTGGTTGACTGACCTGGCACCGCCTGGGGTACCCACTGAAAGGCAGTCGGGGTTTGTGCCACCATCTGGGGCACTGGAGGCAAAGGCAATTGCAGTTGCTGTTGCTGTCTATAAGGCTTGGCTGGCCGAGATGGTAGCCTAGTCTTCATATTCTTCCTCTTTGGTTGAGGACCCTCATCCGGGGAAGATTTTCTTTTGATAGCCAGGCCCCACTTCTGGAGAAGATTTCTATTCTCCACGGCGGCCTTATCAACAACCTCTTTGACCACATCGGTAGGGAAAAGGTCTTTTCCCCAAATGTTGGAGGAGATTAACTTCCTTGGCTCGTGTCTCACCGAAGCCCCGGTGAACACGAACTCCCTGCAAGCTCTCCTTGCCTTGACGAAGCTATAAAGGTCCTTCGTCACTGTGGCTAAGTGAGACTTAGCCACTACCATGAACATTTCATGGACCTTGGGGTCACTTGCCATCGTCTCGAGAGTAGTCTGATGAGACATTGAGGCAGCCAGTCTTTCTTTTGTCTCGAACTCTCTTCGTAAAAGAGATTCGGACAGCTTGGGGAGGTCCTCGCCGAATTGCCGTCCGGCAATATCAGCCTCCAACTTTCCCACTGAGAATGTCAGATGGACATCCTTCCAGTCTTTGTGGTCCATAGGTAGAGCCAGCGACAAGGGTTTACACTCCTCCAGGGAGGGGCAAGGCTTGCCGGCCTCGACTGCCTTTAGGACAGCCGCAAACCCTTTCTGTAAAAAGGGGAAGGCTCTATCAGGAGAGGACACAAACGAAGGGAGCTTCTTGCTCAATGCAGCTACCTTCGAATTCGAGAAGCCCCTCTCTTTCATCGAGGATGAAAGTAGGGCTTGAGCCTTAGCGTGGTCCATAACAATGACCTCCTTCGGCTCTGTCTCCTCCCTTGAAGCTGGTTCTTTTCTCAGACGGACATAGCAGTCCGGATATGATGCCTTGCTGGGCTAGAATTCTACCTCCTCTAGGGGAACTGAACCCAGCTTATCCGAAATGACGATTTTTCCAGTCGTCATCGGCATGTGCTCAGCATACCTCCATGGGTTAGCATCTGAGCATATGGGAAGGTCTTTCACATTGAGCCTTTTCCGGGGCCCATGTGATTCTGCCAGGGACTGCATCCGCAGTTCCATTGCAGCCGCCTTCTCCTGATTCTCCTTCTGCATTTGTTGGATCATTCCAACAATCGAAGAGAGGGCCTGTCCCAGTTCTACTGGGAGGCCAGCCGATGTTGAGGGGATAGGCTCCGGCATCTGAACCGGAGTAGCCGACACCTCGTCGACCTCATCCTCTACGACATCCGGGGTTTGAACTTGATCCTGACCTTCTGCCAGGAGGTCTTCTTCCAAACGATCGTCCAGGTCAGACATCCTGTCACACAACTGGATGTCTTGCATCGCATCTGCGACTTCCTCGTCCACCTGGACTTGATCTTGAAGGATCTCCTCTTGAGGCTGGGGAATCACTGCCTCAGCTGATGCCTGGGGAAAAAGATATGCCCTCATCTTCTCACTTGGAAGATAAGGGCCAGAGGTGTTCTTCTTGAAGCCCCTTACCCAAGTACGAAGCTTTTCCCTAGCTATATCCCTTGATTCCGCCGTTCTAGGGGAATCAAAAGCCTCAGTAATCAGGTTAGTGCATACAGTACATACCTGAGGGTCCCAATACTGGAGATCATCCTTGGAGACAGCGCATGCTGCGTGTCTCCTACAACACTCATGTCCGCAGAGGTTCTTGCTGCGGACATTGCAGAAAACATTTCCGCACTTCGGAGGGTCCTCCTGTAAAGAGAAGAAATTTCCATGAGTATCAAGTGAACTATGTATCACTGGATATGCATAGTATAGCATAACAATTCATAAATGAAAGACACACACTTGTGTTTCCTTCACAACCCATTGTTGCAGCCTTCCAGATAATAAAATCAAAAATGGTTTATCTCTACTAGAGTAACCAATGCAAGGTTTCCAGAGGAAACAGGTGGAGCTCACACCTAGGCAATGATTTTAAAAATCCTGGATAATAGACGGGGAAGAACTCTGCTTCCTGTCTGAGGGCAACAGCAAAGGGCTGTGTAAGAAAACACAATAGTGTTAGAAGATACAGTGCTGTACCTAAACTTTAACTATAGTTTTCTTCTTACTGTATATGATATACAGAAGAATACTAGTACAGTATAGGAGGATGTGTGCCGGCCTGCCTTTGCCGGCCGGCACACACCACAATTAGCTTTAAAGTATACTACTTAACAGCTATAGGGCGGCAGCCCTCTGGTTCAAATGCCTGTGCCGGCGGCAGTAACTGCCGGCCAGCAACAGCCAGTGTTGGCCGGCAATGATTGCCGGCCAGCAACTACACAAGGTAGTACCCAGCTGCCGGCCACACTCTTGGTGATCGGCAGACAAGGACTGACATAAGCCGGCCGGCAAAGGTACAAGACCGATGCCAGCCGGCAGCAAAAGAACCAGAAGACTACACCTGCCCGGCTGCCGGCCTCATAGGCCGGCAGCCGGCCTCATAGGCCGGCTGCCGGGACAGGTACAGCACTAGAATAAAATAGAATGGATGCCGGGATAAGAGTGTACACAACCCCCCAAGCCCGGCAACCGAAAGAGTGCATATAAGGAAGGGGAGAAACTTAATTCAGGCTTCCTTGACCAATGCCGTCCGGCTCTGCCGGCAGGCATGGATGAGGGACCAAGAGAGGTCCGGGCAGCACTCGAAAACATAAGACCCTTGCCGTCCAGCGTCTCTGCCGGCCGGCAATGGGCTTAGTCAATCCATATCCCAACCTATACTAGGTCCAGAAGTAGAATGACATATGGTACAGTAATACCCCTGCCGGCCAGCTCTGCCGGCCGGCAAGGTACAGTACAGTAATGGCTAGGCCATTACGGAGATAGAGGGGGAAGGGACAAGAGGATCCTGCCAACCTTTCTTTAGTGACAGATCACCCGCAGCCAAGAACTCTGTCTTAGCCTAAGGGAGATCTAAGGGAAAGGGCCAGCGCAGTAGTATAATACCTGCCAGCTTCCAGAGCACCAAAGCAAGGAAGGCGTTGCAACTCCCAAGGGAAGATTTATCCTCCCCGAGAACAGCAACAGGACTTAGTCTGGTCGATCACACAAGAAGGAATCATAACTACAGAAACCTTCGACAGTGACCTAAGGGAGCTCAGCTCCCTTTGTAAGTGATAGGTCAGCGAGGGAGACTCTGCCCCAAGCCAAACAACACGGAATCAGACTAAAAACTCTGTTGTTCTGTCCCTCTTTGAACCAGACTCTGCTGGAACAGGAAGGTACAGTAACACCCTAGTATAGTTTTATCGAAAATAAATTCGGAAAAAACCACTTAGGGATAAGCCCAAGGCTTAAACAGAGGGAAAGGGATTGCATACCTTCTCCGAAGAAAAGAAAGCAACCGGGGAGTATAATAAAGTATACTAAGGCTCCATAAGCAATTAGCCTAGGCACCAAGAGAATCGATTACCTAATTCACCGAAACTCTCACGTATACAATCTTGGAAATATTCCACACAGTCTAAAATGTATAAAATATAGCCTAAAGCTTCAATAAAATTTTAATTACACTCGGAAAAACCATAATCATGCATTAAGTACTAGGACCAAACGACTAGGCTACATGGCCTAGCGTAGGCCAGAATGGCGAATACTTCGCCAAATAATACTAAGCACGAAAGGAAATCCTATGTAAAGCTAAATAGCTAAATTTTATTAAGCAAAACAACCAGGAATGTCACTCTGACTAACTAATTTATACCTAGCGAGTGACAGTGTCCAGGACACCTCTGGTAGGCTACGGCTCTTGTATCAAAGATTAATCCTATTAATCACTCAAAATTTACCAAGAGCCTACATTTATACATAACAGACACTATACTCAACTTATTCGAGGTCAACGAAGACGAAGAAGCCATGAAAAGCTGAATAAATCCAAGATTTGCGAGAAAAACAGGAAAAAACACCGAGTTGTTAAGCTACGCAAAAAGGAATACAGATGGCGCCAGGATTGGTGCCAGGCACGCATACGAATCGGGGGATAGGGAAGCCTTGGGAGCGGCTCCCCTTTTTCTTTCCCGAATTCGTATCTCGTCAATCTCCCTCCTACGAGACGAATCTCTGTTCAGGTCGTAGATTGCCATGTGACGTGTCTAGAATACGTCCTCTGATATGTCGCGATATCCCTTTCACGAGGGATACTCGCTCCAGGAGTTAGAATTCTGGTACCTTAAGGTAAATTCTCTGGGAATATCGCCGTAGTTGTAATATACCCTAGGAAGCTACCCTATAGGAACTTCCATCAGGACGACATGGCTTGAGCCCAAAAATATATATATATATATATATATATATATATATATTTATATATACAGTACATTTATACATATATATATATATATATATATATATATATATATATATATATATATATATATGTATATATATATATATATATATATATATATATATATATATATATATATATATACATATATATATATGTGTATATATATATATATATATATATATATATATATATATATATATATATATATATATATATATATATATATATATATATATATATATATATATATATATATATTTATATATATATATATATATATATATATATATATATATATATATATATATACATATATTTATATATACATATATATATATATATATATATATATATATATATATATATATATATATATATATATATATATATATATATATATAAATATATATATATATATATATATATATATATATATAAATATATATATATATATATATATATATATATATATATATATATATATATATATATATATATATATATATATATATATATATATATATATTTACACTCTGATGCCTAAACTCTTAAAGAACTTACATTGAGTAGCTGATAATTTACTAACTTCACGTATTTTCATAAATCTTACTGCCCCAGGTACAAAGATTTATACAATGCCAACACTCACCATGACACAATAATTTAAAATCACCGGGATAATTTGCAACGTTTTAACACGCGTTATACGCTGGGGCACAAAATCACTTAAGAGGGGACACACCATGCAGTAGGCACTTGGAGAGAGAGAGAGAGAGGGGGGGGGGGGCACTTTGGCTCTTTCACAGTATGGCTATTTTTCTTCTGCTGCTATGCAGTCCTGGTGGGCGCATATATAAGACTTAGTTACTTCCAGAATATTCTAGGTCCAAGATCTAGAAGCTTGGAGTTAGCCTAGTGGCATAAGGATTTCCAACGATCACCCTCTCGGACGCATGTGACGCAACCGCGAGACGAATCTCTCTATTCTCAGCTAGCTCTACCCACCTTTGTCCTCGAAATAATAAAAAAGATAAAATCTAACACTAGGGTTTTCGAGAACCTTCCAAAACACGAGGTCAATATAAGAATTGCGTATTTTCTCACAAACATGACGGAATACCTCATAGAATATAAAAAAAAACATTCACAAAAACCCTTGTTCATATCTCGTATGGATCATATAACACTCTTAAACACATTACGTAAGACTTCATAATAAAATACGTGATATAAAAAGTTATTTCTTAAAAATAACGTGAATTTATATAAACTAACATGAATGAAGAATACAATGAAATTAATGACGAAAGTCTTATGTGATTTACATAACAAACTTATACCTACATGAGAGGAACTCACCTCTTCAATGCACATATGAAAACAGAGATGAAATACCTGATCAACTTATTTACTCTACAATAGACAAGCTTTATAAGATAGCTCCCTATGAAAAAAGATTATTTATTCCGGGTCTGAATACATCGATTCAACCCGAGATAAATAATTTACAACTACGTTATTTTTATCTGATATATGCTTTACATTAATACAATATGGTTGCAAACTTAATGACCTAGTTAACCTTTGATTATTATTTTTCATCTTAACAAAAGTTAAAGGATTATGATCCGAATACACCGTAATCTCCTCAATTTCTGGTCTATTCACATAGACCTGAAACTTGTTTATTGCTGAAGTTTCTTCAGCTTAGATAACATAAAAATAACAGGGTGAAGAGTGCCTTCCTCGTCTTCTTGGATAAAGAATATGTTGTTGAAATCAGGTGTTTGCAGTATCAATTTCGAAGTTAATATGGCCTTTATCCTGTCGAAAGATTCCTGGCACTCGCTGGTCTATACAATTTTTTTCTTGGGGCTAGTCAAAACCATTAAGGGAGCAACTACCTCCGAAAAGTTTGGGTAAAAACCTTGGTAGAATCCTGCTTCCTCGTTGTGGAGGGTGATGCTTTCTTTATTTCTTGGACGTTAGCAGCTACTGGGGCGGGGACTTCAAGTCCCAAGTACCAAACTGTTGGCCTTTCCAAATTCGCTGTTCTCCAGGTTAATTGTCAGGTATGTTCCTCGCCGCTTTTGAAATACCTTCTTCAGAATTCGGTGAAGTTCTTCCCAGGTCGATGAATATACCACAATATCATCGAGATATACACTTACTCCTTCTATTAATCCTAGATGGTTAAACGTCAAATGTTGAAAAGTAGTGGGGTCGTTCACTAGATTAAATGGCATGATGGTGTATTGATATAACCCAAATGTAGTTATAAAAGCAAATAACAATTTTGCGTTGTTAATAAAAGGAATTTAATAATAGCCTTTTAACAAGTCAAACCTCGCTTGTCCGATATTGTCGAGTAGTGGTTCATGAGCGGCAATGAATAATTATCAGCCACACTGATCGAGTTTAACTTTCGGTAGTCCGTACACATCCTGAAAGATCCGTCCATTTTTTTTTTTTATGAGCAAGCATGGAAAACTGTAAGGGCTAGAACTTTGTTCAGCTCATCCATTTTGTAACAAATAGTCCACTTCTTTTCGCATGACTTCTCGGTGATACGGCGACAGTCGATAAGTGAGTTGTTTAAATGGTCTTTCCGTTGTTTTGATATATATCTCATGCTTCGTCTGGCTGATTCGTTCTGGGACGTCTTAGATAATTTCAGGGACAATTCTGATTAATCAGCCTAGCTCGTTTTGTTGCTCCTGGTTCAAATGAGTTCATTTCTCTTCCAAGTTCTGAATGATAGACGAATTATTCACT
Source organism: Palaemon carinicauda (assembly GCF_036898095.1). NCBI lineage: Eukaryota > Metazoa > Arthropoda > Malacostraca > Decapoda > Palaemonidae > Palaemon > Palaemon carinicauda. Next base: position 108,797 of record NC_090734.1, on the reverse strand, counting down.
TTGCTTATCACCCCTCCCTCATATCTGTCATCGTCTTACGTGGATGGCATGGTTTGAGCCATACACACCTGTGAAGCTTTTGTCTCGTTTTCGCTTAAGTAGGGATTCAGTAGGTTAACGTGTCCTGTTAATTTTCCTTCTTCCTTGGTTTCCGATAACATAGGTCAGGTCCCTGATCTTCAAAATAGAGAATGGTTCTTGGAACTTCTTGTTGAGTGGGAATCTTCTTTATCAGCAAGAAAACCAATACATGTTGTCCTACCGAAAACTGTCTGTCTTTACTTTTCATTTTTTCATGACTCGTTCTAAGGTTTTCTATGGAAAATCTCCTTATCTTGCAAATCCTTTTCCTCAAATTCTTGACATATTCTCCATCCATTTCCTCTCGGCCCTTTTATTTTTTTGCCAACATTTTAATTGGTCCTTGTAGTTCTTATCCAGATACCTTTTCGTTCGGGCTACATCCCATGCTTTCTTGTTAAGCATTACGTAACTCAAACAACATTAATGGAAGTCCGATGTCCCATTCATTTCCAATTTCGTTGCCGAACTTCGTTAACATACTTTTTAAAGTTTGATGAAATCTCACTAATGCACCTTGGGTCTCTGGATGACAAGCAGTTGATGGTTGTTGTTTCACATCCAACAGTTTCATTACGTCCTGAAACTGTTTTGATGTGAAATTCATTGAGGGGTACCTTTGAACGATTTCCTGAATACCAAACTTAGTAAAAAAGTCTCGTAACTGCTCGGCTAATAATTTGGCACTAATGTTCCTGACGGGTATGGCTTCTGGATATCTCGTCACTGGACACATCAAGGTTAACATATATTCATGACCTTTTATTGTTTTTGATAAATGTCCCACAATGTCGATCATTACCTTGCTGAAGGGTTCTGCCCAGACTTCTATCGGATGTGAGGGAGCTTTCTTGATATACTGATTTTACTTTCCAGCCATCTGACATACTTGTCATGCACGGCAAAGCTGGCTCACGTCCTTATGTATGCCAGGCAAAAAAAAGTGTTTCATGATCTTCTGTGTCGTCTTCCTTATTCCTGTAAGTCCTGTCTCGTGTGCTACGGCGATTACTTGTCTTCTCAACGGTGCAGGATTTAATATCCGACGGTATATCCCCCATTCCGCATTCCCAAGGATATCGGCGAGTCTACGCTTCCTCATAAGCAACCATCTTCAAGATGATAAGAGGTCAGAAACTGCTGTACCTCTGTCTCCTCCACCACATGGTATAATAACTCTGATAACGTTGCATTATTCCGTTGCAATTCTATCAGCGTTTTCCTACTCACTTGTCCTACTTCTAATGCTGAATTATCTATTTCTTCTAGGTCCATTTCTTCTTTGTCTTCCTGTCCACTCGTCTCTTGTTCCTCTTCGCTCGGGCTTACTAGGGAGTTCTCTTGCGTACCGCCAAGGGAATCCTCTTCTTCGGACAACAAATCCTCTAAGTTCATTGCTCCTTCGATTTCTTTTTCTTCTTCTTTAGCAGCCACCTTCTTTGTAATACTTCTAGTCGTCACACAGCTAGGAAACAGATATGGGTAGTCCTCGAGTTCAGTCGTAGGACTATACTTCGCTGGTTTCTCTGTTACAATGGGACAAGGCACAAACGGCGCTCCATGAACTTCATTACCCAGCAGGACGTTTACTCCTTCAAGAACCAATGAATCCTTTACTGCAAAGTCAAAATTAACTGTCACTAACTAGCATGACAGTTTCAAATGGCAAATAGGGGTAACCTTTTCACCTCCTATTTCCTTCAAAATATCTGAGTCTCCTGTGAGAGACTGTTCCACCAACGGGTGTACTCCTCATACCACCACACTATGCTTGCAACCTGTGTCACACAATATCTTTACCAGAATGCGCTAACTCCCGTCTATTGCTGCTAACATACCTTCATAAACATATCGTTAAAAGGTATCCAGGCTGTTTGAGTTTGTCCTGTTCGTCGTGTAAACGTTGCCTGATTTCTTATTCTCTTCGACCTTTCCCGATTGTTTCTTCGTAACCGTATTCTGTGAAGTCGAATTATCCTTAATCACTTGCGACTGCTTTCGGTTGGTTTGACCAACATTCCTTACTGATATGGTCTCTCTTGCAACACTTAAAACAGACAGTATTTACCTTTTGCACGTCTTTCACAATACTTGAAGTAGGATGATTCGACGAGTGTTGCTCTGGTACTATCACATTCAGCTTAGGGACAGTACCAGTGCTTCTTCCGCTGTAACTATTGAACTTGTTCACATAGTTATTACTGAACTGGTTTCCATGGTTCGGTAAATACCTGACACTTGCTCAGAACGACGGTTGAAACTTCATACCTAAGGAGGTTTTACGACTGATAATATTTTAATCTTCACTCAGCGAAGTGGCTTTATCAAGTTTTTTCACCTCTCTCTCTCACAAGTACGTTCGAATATGTTCAGAAATTCCGAGTAGATACTGTTCTAGTACTATCAATTCTTTTAAATCCGTCCTCTCCCTCACTTTAGTAGCCCGTCTATCTCTTAAAACATCGTCGTACTTTATAAGCGTAATCCAGGAAAGTCCTTTCTCAAACTTAGGAACCTTTCATTATAATATTCAGGGGTCATCTGATACACTTGCAGCCTGCTCCTCTTCACTTCTTGATACTCCTTCCTCTGGTCCTGAGATAAGAACAGGTATGCACTGCGGCCTTTCCCAAACAATACACTCTGTAATAACACAGACTATTTATCTTCGGGCCATACCATCGTCGATGCGACCGTTTCAATATGATCAAATAATTCATCCGGAGTCTCTTCTGTAAACCTGGGAATTAACCTCTGGGCATTCGACACATTAAACACAGGATCGTGCATAGCAGGGGTCGCCTCTATCTACGTTGCAGACTTTGCATAAGTATTCAACAGCTCCTACTCCTTCGCTTGCCTTACTTCTTCCATCTCTTTTCCTTCCTGTCTTCTCTCTTTTTCTTCTCGTCATGCAATTTCCCTTGCTTCTATCTCCCACGCATGCCTTGCGATCTCTCTAGCTTCTTCTCGTTCGTTTTCTTCTCATTCTGCCTCTCTTTCTTCCTGTCTTGCTTAAATTTCCTTCGCATGTTGTGCTTCTTATGCTTGTCTTTCTTCCCATCTTGCCATCACCTTTAACCTAATCAAATTTTCTTCTGTGGTAATTCGTCGAAACCCAGCCTCAACATCCCATTCTGCTTTCCTGCCTTCAGTTTGTGGGTCAACTGGTCCTTCCTTTGCTAAAAATCCTTCTTCAGCGTCCTCCAATAGTTAATGAGCTGCTACAATATCTTGTGCCGAGAATTTTCTTGAGTTTATCAGCGCTTCTAAAGCTAGAGACTTGATTAGGGCTTTAAATATTCCACTCGTTGCACCACATGGCATTAAAATAGAGAGCCACTTAGATTTAGTTACATTAGCTAACGGACAATTCCTGAACATTTGGGTTATTCAAAAACTCCTGGATATTAAACTGTGCCATCTTGTACTTTTAAAAAAATTAGTACCTCTCCAAAGAAATATATCCTAACAATACACAAAATCCTATAAACATTGTATTGTTTAAACCTTTAATGAAAACTTAGCCCTGTTATCATCAATATTTGAAACAGACTTGCTCTATCCCAAGGGACTGGGCAGCAAAAATATATTATACTATAGTCCCGCCGTCTGGGAATCAAAATATAATATTACATATATTACAGAAGGCAAGCTACACAAACCACTCAAGTTCCAAATTCACCTGTTGGTTTTTGCATTAAATCTGTTACACTTGAAAATATTAACCCCCAAGCTATGATACAGCATTATACAAAAACACTGAATATACAAAGGTCTTTTAAGTACACTCAAAACAAAACTAGGTAATTATTCTTAAGAATTATTCAAACAACTTCTTACTCCGATTTATTAACAGGATACGAGCTAGTATGACATAAACACTGGTGATCAAAATAATACACTCTTTACA
>NC_090734.1:79803-94803 GCF_036898095.1 Palaemon carinicauda | reverse complement strand
CAAGGACAGCATCATCCACATACTCTAGGTCTGCTAAATTCTTATCACCAATCCAGTCCAATCCTTTTCCACCATCTCTGATTATTCTGCACATTACAAAATCCACGAGGAGGATAAACGACATAGGTGAAAACACATTCCCTTGGAGTACTCCGCTGTTCACTGGAAATTCATTTGATAAGACTCCATCAACATTAACTTTGCACTTGCTATGCTAATGAACAGACTTAATCAAATTTACATTTTTAAGAAAAATTCTATAATAACGCAGGACTCCACAAAATTGCCCGGTGCACATTATCGAAGACTTTTTCATAGTCCACAAAAGCCATCAAAAGGGGATTTCTATATTCTACGCATTGCTGTACATACAACATGTCCCATAATGAAAATTGGTCAGTGCAACTTCCACCTTCGTCTAAACCCAGCTTGTTCATATCTCAGCTTTTCATGAATCTTTCTCCTCGGTCTCTTTAGAATAAGCACACTAAGTATTTTCATAACAACTGACGTAAGTGTTATGCCTCTCTCTCTCTCTCTCTCTCTCTCTCTCTCTCTCTCTCTCTCTCTCTCTCTCTCTCTCTCTCTCTCTCTATATATATATATATAATATATATATATATATATATATATATATATATGTATGTATATAAATATATTCATATATATATATATATATATATATATATATATATATATATATATATATATATATATATATATATATATATATATATATATATATATATACATATACATATATATATATATATATATATATATATATATATATATATATATATATATATATAAAATTATATATACATATATATGTACATAAATATATTTATATATATATATATATATATATATATATATATATATATATATATATACAATATATATTATATATATATATATATATATATATATATATATATATATTATATATATATATATATATATATATATATATATATATACATATTTTTGGGCTCAAGCCATGTCGTCCCGATGGAAGTTCGTATAGGGTAGCTTCCTAGGGTATATTACAACTACGGCGATATTCCCAGAGAATTTACCTTAAGGTACCAGAATTCTAACTCCTGGAGCGAGTATCCCTCGTAAAAGGGATATCGCGACATATCAGAGGACGTATTCTTGACACGCCACATGGCAATCTACACCCCGAACAGAGATTACGTATCGCAGGGGTCAATTGGCAAGAAACGAAATCGGGAAAGAAAAAGGGGGAGCCGCTCCCAAGGCTCCCTATCTCCCGTTTTGTAAGCGTGCATGGCGCCAATCCTGGCGCCATCTGTATTCCTTTTTGCGTAGCTTAACAACTCGGTGTTTTTTCCTGTGTTTCTCGCAAATCTTGGATTTATTTTCCTTTTCATGGCTTCTCCAACTTCGTTGGCCTCTGATAAGTTGAGTACCATTTCTTTTATGTATAAATGTAGGCTCTTGGTAAATTTTTAAGTGATTAATAGGATTAATCTTTGTTACAAGAGCCGTAACCTACCGAGGCGTCATGGACGCTGTCGCTCGCTAGGTATAAGTTTAGTTAGCCAGAGCGACATTCCCGGTTGTTTTGCTTTAATAAATTTTAGCTATTTAGCATTACATAGGATTTCCTTTCGTGCTTTAGTATTATTTTGGCGAAGTATTCGCCAATTCTGGCCTACGCTAGGCCATGTAGCCTAGTCGTTTGGTCCTAGTACTTCATGCATGATTTTGGTTTTTCCGAGTGTATTAAAATTTTATTGAAGCTTTAGGCTATGTTTTATACATTTAAGATTATGTGGAATATTTCCAAGATAGTATACGAGTGAGTTTCGGTGATTTAGGTAATCGATTCTCTAGGTGCCTAGGCTAAGTTGCTTATGGAGCCTTAGTATACTTTCTCATACTCCCCGGTTGCTTCTTTTTCTTTGGAGAAGGTATGCCAATCCCTTTCCCTCTGTTTAAGCCTTGGGCTTATCCCTAAGTGGTTTATCTGAATTAATTTTCGATAAAACTATACTGGGGTGTTACTGTACCTTCCTGTTCCAGTAAGTCTGGTTCAAAGAGGGACAGAACAACAGAGTTTTTTAGTCTGAGTCTGTGTTTTTCTGGCTTGGGGTAGAGTCTCCCTCGCTGGCCTGACACAGACATAGGAGGCTTAGCCTACTTAGGTCACTACCGAAGGTATCTGTACGAGATGATTCCTTCTTTTGTGATCTACCAGACTAGTCCTTGATGCTGTTCTCGGGGGAGGATAAGTTTCTTTCCCTGGGAGTAGCAACACCTTCCTTGCTTTGGTACTCTGGGAGCTGGCAAGTATTGCTGGCCTCCCCCCCTTGGATCTCCCTTAGGCTAAGATGAGTTTCTTGGCTGCGGGTGATCCGTCACTAAAGCAAGGTTGGTAGGACCCTCCTTTGTCCCTTCCCCCTCTATCTCTGTAATGGCCTAGCTATTACAGTACTGTACGTCATTCTACATCTAGACCTAGAATAGGTTAGGATGTGGAATTGACTCAGTCCCTTGCCGGCCGGCAGAACTGCTGGCCAGCAAGGGTCTTCTGTTTTGAGTGCTGCCCGGACCTCCCTTGGTCCCTCATCCATGCCTGCCTGCAGAGTCAGACGGCATTGGTCAGGAAGCCTGAATTAGATTCTCCCCTTCCTTATATGCCCTCTTTCGGATTGCCGGGCTTGGAGGTAGTGTACACTCTTATCCCGGCATCCATTCTGTTTTTCTTCTAGTGCTGTACCCGACCCGGCTGCCGGCCTCATGTTGTAGTCCTCTGGTTCTTTTGCTGCCGGCTGGCATCGGTCCTGTTCCTTTGCCGGCTGGCTAATGTCAGCCCTTGTCTGCCGGTTGCCAAGAGTGTGGCCGGCAGCCGGGTACTACCTTGTGTAGTGGTCGGTCAGCATTCATTGCCGTCCGACATGGCTGTTGCCGGCCGGCAGTTACTGCCGGCCGGCACATGCACTTGAACCAGCGTTCTGCCGCCTTATAGCTGTTAAGTAGTATACTTTAAAGCTAGTTATGGTGTGTGCCGGCCGGCAAGTGCCAGCCGGCACATAACCTCCTATACTGTACCAGTATTCTTCAGTATAACAGATACTGTAAGAAGAAAACTATAGTATGGGTTTTGGTACAGCACTGTGTGTTCTAACACTTTTGTGTTTTCTTGCACAGCCCTTTGCTGTTGCCCTACAGATAGGAAAGTGAGTTCTTTCCTGTCTATTATCCAGGATTTTAAAATCATTGCTTAGGTGTGAGCTCCACCTGTTTCCTCTGGAAACTTTGCATTGGTTACTCCAGAAGAGATTAACCATTCGATTTTATTATCTGGAAGGCTGCAACAATGGGTTGTGAGGGGAAACACAAGTGTGTGTCTTTCCTTTCTGAATTGTTATGCTATACTATGCATATCCAGTGATACATAGTTCACTTGATACTCATGGAAATTTCTTCTCTTTACAGGAGGACCCTCCGAAGTGCGGAAGTGTTTTCTGCAACGTCCGCAGCAAGAACCTCTGCGGACATGAGTTTTGTAGGAGACACGCAGCATGCGCTGTCTCCAAGGATGATCTCCGGTATTGGGACCCTCAGGTATGTACTGTGTGCACTAACCTGATTACTGAGGCCTTTGATTCCCCTAGGACGGCGGAATCAAGGGAGATATAGCAAGGGAGAAGCTTCGTACCTGGGTAAGGGGCTTCCAAAAGAACACCTCTGGACCTTATCTTCCAAGTGAGAAGATGAGGGCGTATCTTTTCCCTAAGGCATCAGCTGATGCAGTGATTCCCAGCCTCAAGAGGAGATCCCCAAGTTCAGATCCAGGTGGATGCTGAAGTCGCTGGTCGCGATGCAAGACATCCAATTAGATGACAGGATGTCTGACGTGGACGAGCGTCTGGAGGAAGACCTCCTGGCAGGAGCCCAGGATGAAGTTCAAGCCCCAGACGTTGTAGAGGAAGAGGTCGACGAGGTGTCGGCTACTCCGGTTCAGATTCCGGAGCCTATTCCCTCAACATCGGCCGGTCTCCCAGTAGAGCTGGGACAGGCCCTCTCTTCTATTGTTGGAATGATCCAACAAATGCAGAAGGAGAATCAGGAGAAGGCGGCTGCAATGGAACTGTGGATGCAGTGCCTTGCAGAATCACATGGGCCCCAGAAAAGGCTCAGTGTGAAAGACCTTCCCTTGTGCTCAGATGCTAACCCATGGAGGTATGCTGAGCACATGCCGATGACGACTGGAAAGATCGTCATCTCGGATAAGCTGGCTCAGTTCCCTAGAGGAGGTGGAATTCTGGCCCAGCAAGGCATCATATCCGGACTGTTATGTCCGGCTGAGGAAGGAACCAGCTTCAAAGGAGGAGACAGAGCCGAAGGAGGTCATAGTGATGGACCATGCTAAGGCTCAAGCTCTACTTTCATCCTCGATGAAAGAGAGGGGCTTCTCTAACTCAAAGGTTGCTGCATTGAGCAAGAAGCTCCCTTCCTTTGTGTCCTCTCCTGCTAGAGCCCTTCCCCTTTTTACAGAAAGGGTTTGCGGCTGTACTAAAAGCAGTCGAGGCCGGCAAGCCTTGCCCCTCCCTGGAGGAGTGTAAACCCTTGTCGCTGGCCCTGCCTATGGACCACAAAGACTGGAAGGACGTCCATCTTACGTTCTCAGTTGGAAAGTTGGAGGCTGATATTGCCGGACGTCAGTTCGGCGAGGACCTCCCTAAGCTGTCTGACTTTCTTTTCCGAAGAGAGTTCGAGACAAAAGAAGAAGACTGGCTGCCTCAATGTCTCTTCAGACTACTCTTGAGACAATGGCAAGAGACCCCAAGGTCCATGAAATGTTCATGGTGGTGGCCAAGACTCATATGGCCACAGTGACGAAGGACCTTTATGGCTTCGTCAAGGCGAGGAGAGCTTGTAGGGAGTTCGTGTTCACCTCGGCTTCGGTGAGGCACGAGCCAAGGAAACTAATCTCCTCCAACATTTGGGGAAAAGACCTTTTCCCTACCGATTTGGTCAAAGAAGTTGTTGATAAGGCCGCCTTGGAGAATAGAAACCTTCTCCAGAAGTGGGGCCTGGCTATCAAAAGAAAGTCTTCCCCGGATGAGGGTCCTCAACCAAAGAGGAAGACTATGAGGACTAGGCTACCGTCTCGGCCAGCCAAGCCTTTTAGACAGCAACAGCAACTGCAATTGCCATTGCCTCCAGTGTCCCAGATGGTGGCACCAAACCCCGACCACTTTTCAGTGGGTAACCCAGGCTGTGTCGACACAGTCCACGGCATTCACCCCAACGTTCGAAGGGCAGTCTTCTTCCTTTCGAGCAAAGCCTAGAGGAGCAGCCAGAGGCTCGTCCCCTCGAGGGGAAGGGGATTCAGGGGGTGGTCGTGGTCAGGGAGGCAAGACCTCAGGACGGTAGTCCAATTGAGATGATACCGGTAGGAGGGAGACTTCTGAAATTTTGGGATCGATGGACCTTCGATCCCTGGGCCCACAGCCTACTCAAGAATGGACTGGGCTGGAGCTGGTACAGAACTCCACCCCATGCCTTCGGTTTTTCTAACACTCCACCCCCGTTCTGGAGGAGTACGTTCAAGAACTGTTGGAGAAAAATGTGATCCGAAAGGTGAAGTCCCTCAAATTCCAAGGGAGGCTGTTTTGTGTTCCCAAGAAAGACTCGGAAAAGCTCAGAGTCATTCTGGACTTGTCGCCACTCAACAAGTTCATAGTGAATTGCAAATTCAAAATGCTAAACACTGCAACACTTAAGGACCTTACTGCCCAAGAGGGCATAATCCGTCTCTATAGACTTGTCAGACGCCTATTGGCACATTCCAATCAGCCGTCGACTCTCCCCCTACCTAGGGTTCAGGCTACAACGAAGACTATACGCCTTCAGAGCCATGCCATTCGGGCTAAACATAGCCCTAAGGATTTTCACGAAGCTTGCGAGCGCAGCTCTCAAACAATTTCGCCTAAAGGGAATTCAGGTAGTAGCCTACCTGGACGACTGGTTGGTGTGGGCAGCATCCGAGACAGAATGCTTGCAAGCTTCCAGTCAAGTGATCCAGTTCCTAGAGTACCTAGGCTTCAAGATCAACAGAAAAAAGTCTCGACTTTCTCCATCTCAAAAGTTCCAGTGGCTGGGAATCCACTGGGACCTTTTGTCACACCGTTTCTCCATCCCGGCGAAGAAAAGGAAGGAGATAGCGGGTTCTGTCAAGAGACTTCTAGATTCCGAAAGGATATCAAGACGCGAACAGGAGAGGGTACTGGGCTCTCTCCAGTTTGCTTCGGTGACAGACCCAGTGCTAAGAGCACAGCTAAAGGATGCAACCGGAGTTTGAGAAGTTATGCATCAAACGCGCGAAGAGATCTGAGAAGACCAGTTCCGCTTCGGCTACGTACTCTTCTCAGGCCTTGGTCCCAAGCCAGACATCTAAAGAAGTCGGTTCTTCTTCAGCCACCTCCCCCGTCGGTGACGATTCACTCAGACGCCTCAAAGGAGGGATGGGGAGGTCACTCTCATCGGAAAAAAGTCCAGGGGACTTGGTCCAAGCTATTCAAGACCTTTCACATAAACTTTCTAGAAGCTAGGGCAGTGCTCCTTACCTTAAAGAAAGTCTCCCCGCGTCACTCGATCCACATAAGGTTGGTGATGGACAGCGAGGTAGTTGTGAGATGCTTGAATCGACAAGGATCGAGGTCACCACCTCCTCAACCAGGTGATGTTGGCCATTTTCCGATTGGCGGAAAAGAAGAAGTGGTACCTGTCGGCAGTTCACCTTCAAGGAGTCCGCAACGTGACAGCGGACGCTCTATCCAGGTTCACACCGATAGAGTCGGAATGGTCCTTAGACGCAGGATCATTCTCCTTCATTCTGAATCAAGTCCCAGAACTGCAGATAGACCTCTTTGCGACGAAAGACAACAAGAAGTTGCCCCTGTACGTGTCCCCGTACGAGGACCCCTTAGCGGAAGCAGTTGACGCGATGTCCCTCGACTGGAACAGATGGTCCAGGATTTATCTGTTCCCTCCTCACAACCTTCTGTTGAGGGTCCTCAACAAACTGAGATCCTTCAAGGGGGTAGCGGCAATAGTGGCCCACAAGTGGCCGAACAGCGTGTGGTTCCCCTTGGCATTGGAACTACAGCTGAAGTTTGTACCGCTACCACATCCAGTTCTGACCCAGCGAGTCCAGAAGTCGACTGTCTGCGCTTCATTACAGAAAACCCGGACCCTGCAGCTCATGATTTTCTCTCCCTAGCGGTGAGAAAGCGTTTCGGGATTTCGAAAGCCAGCATAGACTTCCTAGAGGAATATAAGTGCAAATCTACTAGAAGGCAATATGAGTCATCTTGGAGGAAAATGGGTGGCCTTTGTCAAGGCGAAGAATCCGCAGGAGATCTCAACAGACTTCTGCTTATCTTTCTTCATCCACCTCCATGGTCAGGGGTTGCAGCTAACACGATTTCAGCGTGTAAGTCTGCTTTGACAAGACCCATTCTATATGCCTTCCAGTCGACCTAGGTAACGAGATCTTTAATAAAGTTCCGAAAGCGTGCCCTAGGCTCAGACCTTCAGCACCTCCAAAGCCCATTTCATGGTCTTTAGACAAAGTTCTTCATTTCGCTTTTCTGTTGAGCAATGAAGAGTGTGCGTTAAAGGATTTGACACAAAAAGTTATTTTTCTATTTTGCACTCGCGTCCGGGGCCAGGGTTAGTGAGATCGTAGCCCTCTCGAGAGAGGCAGGTCGTGTTCAGTTCCTGGATGGGGAAGAACTGAACCTGTTTCAGGATCCTACGTTTCTCGCCGAGAATGAGTTACCCACCAACAGGTGGGGTCCCTGGAGAATCTGCCCTCTGAAAGAAGATGCATCTCTATGTCCAGTAGAATGCCTAAAGGTCTATCTTCATAGAACTTCAGACTTCAGGGGTGGTCAACTATTCAGGGGAGAAACATCAGGCTCAAATTTATCTCTGAATCAACTCAGAGCAAAAATCACATATTTTATTCGCAGAGCGGATCCTGACAGTACACCCGCAGGTCACGATCCGAGGAAAGTTGACTCATCCTTAAATTTCTTTAATTGTATGGATTTTGAACATCTCCGTTCATACACTGGCGGGAAATCTTCCAGAGTGTTCTTTCGCCACTATGCGAAGCAAGTAAAGGAACTAAAGAGATCTGTGGTAGCAGTGGGTCGCGTCGTTAACCCTACTGTTTAACTCTACGAGGAACAGTGGTTTTAATTGGGACGATTAATTCCAGGGTGAGTGTGTAGTTACATACTGTACTACAAACTAAATGAGGGCACTGAGTTGCCCATATAGACTGTTCCATTTCCAAAGGTGAACCTGGCATAAGTGCAGACATGTGTGCCGAGCGTTTCTAACGCTAATGTGATTGATTTGTAATACAGACTTTTATGTCTTTGATACCTCGTTATCTTAAAAAGTGGCATTTAATGTTTTTTCTTTCAGATAAACAAGTTCTGTTTACTATCATACTTATGATTAAAGTTTTGGGTTATCCTCTTCTTATATATATATATATATATATATATATATATATATATATATATATATATATATATATATATATATATATATATATATATATATATATATATATAATATATATATATAATAATTGTTGTTAACCTGTCTATTTATTGTCTGTCAATAAACTTGTTCTTGAGAACCTTGAGTCTCTTTCACCTGTGTCAATTTATTGGTATAATTGAGCATTCATTCTATGTACCTTATCTGGGATAATTCTAATAGAACTGTTCTTTTATGCAAGCTATGTTGCATTGGTTTATGATTCCCTTAACGGGAGAACTCCGTCCCATAAGGGGACGAGGGCGGTTTTACTAGTTTCTTCCTATGCGGATATAAACCTTTGTCCAATACAAGTATTGTGCGGATAACTGGTCGATATTTCATATTGACGCAGTGGTTCTTTACAAACTATGCTTTACTTAATATAGAGGTGAGACCACTATATTAGCTTGCCTGGTATTCATACATAGGTATATGTACTCTTCGAGACTTTCCCAGAGCCCAGTAGGACTCTTCCCTGTAGGGGGCAGGAAGCTCTAACATGGTTTATAGTTAGCTGAAAAGATGTATAACGGTAACATCTTAGGTCTCTAGGTCTAGTCGACCGGGGAAAAAATTACTTCCGGGAAGTACGGTACGTTCTGAGAATCCACAGATACAGTAATGCTCTGGTACACTTTCATCAGGACGACATGGCTTGAGCCCAAAAAACGGATTTTTGAGCGAAGCGAAAAATTTATTTTTGGGTGAGATGGCCATGTCGTCCTGATGGACCCGCCCTTCCCTTTCTAAAAAAGGGCTGTAGGACCCCTCCCTACATACAGTATCTGTAGCACGTCGTGTACGCTACAAGGAATACAGATGGCGCCAGGATTGGCGCCAGGCACGCCTACGAAACGGGAGATAGGGAGCCTTGGGAGCGGCTCCCCCTTTTTCTTTCCCGATTTAGTTTCTTGCCAATTGACCCCTGCGATACGTAATCTCTGTTCGGGGTGTAGATTGCCATGTGGCGTGTCAAGAATACGTCCTCTGATATGTCGCGATATCCCTTTTACGAGGGATACTCGCTCCAGGAGTTAGAATTCTGGTACCTTAAGGTAAATTCTCTGGGAATATCGCCGTAGTTGTAATATAACCTAGGAAGCTACCCTATAGGAACTTCCATCAGGACGACATGGCCATCTCACCCAAAAATAGATTTTTCGCTTCGCTCAAAATCCGTTATATATATATACATATATATATAATATATATATATATATATATATATATATATATATATATATATATATATATATATATATATATATATATATATATATATACACGTACTTACATATATATATATATATATATATATATATATATATATATATATATATATATATATATATATATATATATATATATATATATACATAAATTAGTATATTTATATATATATATATATATATATATATATATATATATATATATACGTATATATATATATATATATATATATATATATATATATATATATATATATATATATATATATACAGTATATTTACTGTATATATGTGTATATATATATAAGTGTGTATATGAGCATGTATATCCATGTATACAAATACCTATTAGTGATTGGTGTAGTCGTTGTAATTATTATTATTATTATTATTATTATTATTATTAATCTCAAAAGAGAGAGAGAGAGAGAGAGAGAGAGAGAGAGAGAGAGAGAGAGAGAGAGAGAGAGAGAGAGAGAGAGAGATCCACCTAACCAGACGATCTGAAAATTGGGAAAACTATCTCACTTTTTTACAGGAGCATTTTTCTTCTCGGTGATATAAGACGCCTAATCCCCAACAGTTGTCCTAACACTTTCGAATTTTCTTTTGAATCAATCGTCGAATGAAGGTCAGATGTCTTTTTATACTTTTTTTTTTCCTTATCTTCATTTCCTCGTCAACATAACTACTGATTTCCTACGTCTTTTGTATCTCTCTTTTTGTGAATTCGTATGATGATAAAGGGATTACAAGCTCTAGGTATAGAACATTCTTACAGACATTTTATTTAGACTTCAGTGTATTTTACTGCTATGAAATCTCCTTATATTAATACTTCATTATTACACCCTATTTTCCTACTGCTTTGCCTCTTTTTATTCCTTTTAAATCTATCTTTACTTTTCCTACTGTTACTTTTGGTACCGGCTCGGGTGTTTCATTACTTCTATCGCCAAAAATAATTTTTTCTTGTTCCTTCGGCTGAAACCTTCTTTTGCATGTTATTATTATTATTATTATTATTATTATTATTATTATTATTATTATTATTATTATTATTAATATTATTATTATTATCATTATTAGCTAAGCTACAACCCTAGTTTTAAAAGCAGGATGTTATAATCCCATGGGCTCTAACAGTGAAAAATAACCCGGTAAGGAAATGAAATAATAATAATAATAATAATAATAATAATAATAATAATAATAATAATAATAATAATGATAATAATAATAATAATAATAATAATAATAATAATAAATAGTACTTAAAACACTTTTCTGCTGAAAGCAGAGTTATCTAGGTTTAGTTTTGGTTGAAGTTTTTCTATGTAAAATGTTTCTAATAATCTTAGCTCGGTCTCAAATCAAGCTTTACATATAATGCTAAAATCAAGATGATTAAAATTGGTGTAACACACTCCGTGGCAATGATCTCTTATAGAGGAATGAGAAGGCTTACCCAACGGTAGAAGGGTCCTTGAACTAATGTCTCTATGCTCAAAGGTTCTGGTAGACAACAGTTTTGTCGAACTACCTACATATTCCGAACTACACTTCGGAACCACACAAATTTATAAACAACCATAGAACATAGTTCGCTAGATAACGACTCCTTGGACTTGAGCAAATTGCCTATCTCAAAATTATTGAAAAATACCATTCTAATATTTATATTTTTGAAGTAGGTTTTTGTTATGTGCTTAATTTTCCTTTCTATTATAGTATTGATTTTGTTCGATATGTAAGGAAATCGAAAATATATACTGTCTTTTACTTCACAAATTTGGTTGTCAACATTATTGATTTTGTTAAGAAAAATTTGTACTTTTTTGTAAAATGAATTATCCTGGTAACCATTGTTGTTGAAGAATTCCTTGTATAGAAGGTATGTGGATGACACATTTATTATTTTTAAACAAAAAAATGACGCAATCAAATTTTTTAGTTATTTAAATTCTCAACACAGTAATATCAAGTTCACCATGGAAGAAGAAAACGAAGGTAAAATGCCCTTTTTGGACGTACTAGTCACTAAAACTTCTGACCTTAAAATACATATGGAAGTTTATAGAAAGCCCACTTTTACTGGTCTTGGTTTAAATTTTTTAAGTGAGTGTAATTTAAGATATAAAATTAACAGTATTAATACTCTCATTAATAGAGCATATAAACTTTCTTCAAATTACTTTAACTTTCATAAAGAAATTACATTTTTAAAGGAATTCTTCAACAACAATGGTTACCAGGATAATTTATTTTACAAAAAAGTACAAATTTTTCTTAACAAAATCAATAATGTTGACAACCAAATTTGTGAAGTAAAAGACATTATATATTTTCGATTTCCTTATATATCGAACAAAATCAATACTATAATAGAAAGGAAAATTAAGCACATAACGAAAACCTACTTCAAAAATATAAATATTAGAATGGTATTTTTCAATAATTTTAAGATAGGCAATTTGCTCAAGTCCAAGGAGTCGTTATCTAGCGAACTATGTTCTATGGTTGTTTATAAATTTGTGTGTCCGAAGTGTAGTTCGGAATATGTAGGTAGTTCGACAAAACTGTTGTTTACCAGAACCTTTGAGCATAGAGGCATTAGTTCAAGGACCCTTCTACCGCTGGGTAAGCCTTCTCATTCCTCTATAAGAGATCATTGCCACGGAGTGTGTAACACCAATTTCAATCATCTTGATTTTAGCATTATATGTAAAGCTCGATTTGAGACCGAGCTAAGATTATTAGAAACATTTTACATAGAAAAACTTCAACCAAAACTAAACCTAGATAACTGCTTTCAGCAGAAAAGTGTTTTAAGTACTATTTATAATTTTAAATTATCTTATTATTTTCTCATGTCTTTTACCAATGTTTTTTTTTTATTGTTTGTAATAATAATAATAATAATAATAATAATAATAATAATAATAATAATAATACGGAAGTTACACGTACACATGTTCGTGTGTGTTTATGTGTGTGTGTAATAACATACGGCCTTCTCATCAGAGAATTTAAGGAACTCAAGGTCTTCTTAGAGTATGCAATTTATCTCCAGTAGGCCCATCAGTTCTCCATCATGGTCCTAATATCAATAATCTTAAATCTGATTCATCACTAATCTGCTGATTCCATTGACATTTCCCGTCACATTTTATTTCCTCAGTGTCTTCAAACTGTTTCACTAATTTATTCAGTGTTTCTTCACTAGCCTAATTAGTGCTCCTTCTTTTCATTTCTTTATATATAATGTTTTGACTACATATATCACTTAATTATTATATATTCCCGAAAAAAAAAATACACTTAACACTTACGGCCTGCAGAATTGCAAGAACCATTTCTTTACAACACTATACTCAATCATTTCATTCTTTCTAGCACAGGCAATATCTCTCTCTCTCTCTCTCTCTCTCTCTCTCTCTCTCTCTCACTCTCTCTCTCTCTCTCTCTCTCTCTCTCTCAGCTAAGCTACAACCAAATTTGGAAAAGCAAGATGCTATTAGCCCATAGTATCCAACAGGGAAAAAATAGCCTTTTGAAGAAAGGATATAGGGAAATAAATAAACGATATGAGGAATAATGAACAATTGAAATAGTATATTCTATAAACATTAGCAAAATCAAAACAGATATTTCATGTATAAACTATAAAAAGACTTATTTGACCTTGTACAGCATAAACCTTTTGCTGCTAGTTTAAACTTTTGAACTGGGGTAAAAATGAAACATTCCCAGGGTGTTAGGTAGTAGCTTTAATTCTTCTCTCTCTCTCTCTCTCTCTCTCTCTCTCTCTCTCTCTCTCTCTCTCTCTCTCTCTCTCTCTCTCTCTCTCTCTCTCTCTCTCTCTCTCTCTCTCTAATCACTTATATATAAGCCCCCTGTTTCCCCATCATACTTCATTTCGCAACTATCTTTGCGAACAACGCAGCTAATTTTGAAGATAATTGAGATTCTCCTCAGGTAATATGGTTTGATTCAACTCGTGTCCCGTGTGGTTTTGATAACCCGAGGCTGATTTGATAGGTTGGTTAATTAAAATGGAAAGAATTTGGAATAAGACACTACTCGAAATCAATATTTCGTTCATTAAGTAAACGTAAAACTGCAATTTTAGATGAAATAGGTGTCATACTCAAGCGGATTTCATGTTATTTTTTTATTGAAAGAAAGATTCAAATCGGTAATTTTGAAATTTCTCATATCATTAATAGATAAAGCTATTAACTGGAAAATTAAACGTTTTCGCATATGTTTCAAAGCTTTCGATTCCATTATATTTTAGGATAAAATTTCCATAAAAATATTTTTAGATTTAGTCAACGAGCTTCAGCGGAAAGGAACAAAACATTATATAGCCGTTAAAATAGAAAATCGATGATATGGGTTTGATAGTTTTATTTTTATTTCGAAAAATTTTCATCAGAAACTTTAAAACAAGTCATAACGAACAAAAATTAAAATATCAGAAATTAACCACTCAGAGAAACTATTTTTTTTTCTTTTTAAGAGTCGTTGAATTAATGAGAAAAATTATTTCCCTAATCAAGTGTCGTTTAATTAGTGAGAGAAGTTATTTATCTTTTTAAAAATCATTGAGTTATAATAGAAATTATCTTTCTTTCCGAGTCGTGTAATTGGTGAGATAAATGATTTACATATTTAAGAGTCGTGGAATTAGTGAGAGGAATTACTTATCTTTTCAAGAGTCATATAGAAGGTGAAAGAAGTTATTTTTTTTCTTTTTAAGAGTCCTGGAATAATCGAGGGAAATTCTTTTTCTTCTCAAGTGTCTTACAATCAGTGAGATAAATTCTTCATATTTTCCAGAGTCACGGAGTCAGTGAGAGAAGTTTTTTTTTTTTTTTAAGTCATGGAATTAGTTGAGAGAAATTCATCTTATTTTGAGATTCGGGGAATCAGTGTGATAAGTTATCTTTCCACTTAGGAGTCCTAGAATTAGTGAGAAAATATTTTCTATCCCTAAGAGTCGTAGAATTAGTTAGAGAAACTCTTGTTACTTCTAATAGAAGGGGAATTAGTGAGAAAAAATATATATATCTTTTTAACAGTCCTATAATTAGTAAAATAAGTTATTTTCCTTTTTGAGAGTCATTGAATAACTGAGGGAAATTCTTTTCCGTTTTATGAG
>NC_090734.1:72303-74803 GCF_036898095.1 Palaemon carinicauda | reverse complement strand
AAATTCATGTTCAGGGGAAAATTTACTGATTTTCTCTTGAAATTATGTAAATCCAGTCACTTGTCACTGCTCATGTAATATTTAAATAGTAGTTACATTTTTTTATTGTACAGATCTTTAATCAATAATTCAGGAAATACTTAAAGAAAATGGCTGAAGTTTGCGTTTTGTGTGAAGGCAGCTTTGATCAAGTCCACTGCCAAAGTACATAAAAACTGAATAAATACATTGATTAAGATCAGTGAAGAACGAGAATTACATGACCTATGCGGGTATTGTTTATTTATCCATACATTAATTTTGTATAATATTTCATATATTTAAGCTTGTGAAATTTTTCGTATGTTATCCGATTGCCTCTTATGCATCTTATGTTTTTGTTCACACCAGGTTCCTTGAAGACACGTCACGATAACCGGAACCGAAAAAAAGTCTGGTTAAAAAAAAAAAAAAAAAAAAAAAAAATCTCAACCGTTGCTGGAGTAGAGATTCTTCTATTAATAAAAACGCCAACTAAACGTTGTGTATGTAGAGGCGATGAATGGGAAGGTGAAATAGATTCTCACTTCATGTTTTACAATGATCTGGTTGCTGAGGAGGAAATATATCACATTTCATGTATGAATCGATTCAGACTCCAGATCAAGAGTGAAAACGAGCCTGAACGTCCATTAGATTCAATAATGATGGAAAATTTTCAGAGAATTTGTCAGTGGCTGTAAGAAGAGGGTGATAGCGAACTTTATACATTATCAAAAGCTCACAGCAAGATGGAGGAGCTGAGCAAAGGCAGTAGGTATTACCCTATGAGATCTTCAAAACGGAAACAGACTCACAAAATTTCTTCATTAGTGAACATGTGAAGAAAGAAACTGAACCATTAATGTATACACAATAATTGTCCGTATTAAAATACATATTTTAGACAAAAAATTTAATTTTCAAACTTTAGATTGGCAAAAATACATGTGCTATGTGAAATTTGAGCTCAGATTTAGATTCCTTGAGGTCAAAACCCATACAAAGTGCTTTTACTTTGCAAGGATTGTAAAGTTATGGCAAAATTAAATATCGAGTGGCGGCCATATTGAATTTTGCCATTAGGGCGACCCCAGTGAGTATCGTCTTTGGCGCTCTCAAGAAATTGGTTCAATATGACATCATATACATCTATGAAAAATTTCATGCTTATAGACAAATCTGAACGATGGTTCCTCTAAAGGCCTAGACTATTAGCAGTCTTGTATCTTCCAATCTCAAACAACTTAGCATAGGTCAATGCATCGGACAAGCATCAAAGCCAAGGTCATTAATAGTACCAATACCCTTTGGAATCGGCATTGATATTGACAAGTCATTTGGTACAGAGTGGCTTGTGGATCACCTGACTAAATTTCGATTTTCTGTCACCTCTGATGAGGTCAAATTATTCAGTCTGCTGCAGCCTGTCAAGTCACCATCTTTAAAGATCAGAAACTCCATTTTACCCAGTGGATGGCAGATAATGTTGACGACAATATGCGTACATTGACTTGAAAAGGAACGTTTACATTTCTGTTAGCTCTAAAAAAATAAAAAACATATACCAAGCATTAAAACTTTTGGAACATAAAATAGTTGAAAACATTTTTGCTATTTCCTGGTTGGAGTATTAACTTTTTTTTTTCTTTTATGTTGAAGTTTAGAAGTTTAACGACGAAACTTTTTTCTTTTTTAGGCAGTTGAAAAATTTGGGCCATTAAAGATGGAATAGATATCCTAGAATCAATAGAAGATTATCTATTCTAATTGAAGATAATTTGATGAATGAATAATCTATACTACAAAATTAGTAATTATAAGCTCTTGTTATCATTTCATATCAATTCTGCTTTACCTGGCCAATTTTAAAGAAACTTCCACATCTGAGCATTACTAGATCAAAGTTACTTATCTAATTATGTATAAACTTTAATGATGGGTCTCTCAAAATTTTGACCTCCCGTCCATATGCCCCTCCCCCAAAAAAAGAGTTCACAGGTTCCAATTAAGGTAATTTTTTTTTGGATGTGTCTGACACTATCCCTGACCTCTACGTCAATTTTCAACTTTATATTATTTTTGTTCGTGTTAAGGCGTATTTTTGCCTATTTCTCCTATTCTAAGAGGATCAGAGAACCAAAAAGTGGTGAAAATTATGAGAAAAGCTATTTTGTTTAAATTGTTAGTTAAAATTAGCTAATAAAATTGAATATGATGTTTACCTTAAGCTATAGCATTAATTTTAGATCTTCTATAGGATACGTTCAAAAAAGAAAAAAAAAAACCGGTGATTAAATATTTTTAGATACTATAATGGTGAAAAAGTCATGTCAGGTTAAAAGTAAAGGTTGGGATGGAGTCACTGATCTGCAAAAGCCTTCACTCCAGTCGTGTCAAGCAAACACAATTACACAATTCAAAGTAGATTAGATTATACCAGAGGTACGATCTCCATATTCAAAATATTAAAAATAATTTC
>NC_090734.1:64803-67303 GCF_036898095.1 Palaemon carinicauda | reverse complement strand
ATTTCAAACTAGATTCTTGACAATGTTTTCTAGATAAAACATGGTCAAAATAATGTGCAATATTCAATAATATAAGATTTTGCTTAATGTATAAATCTGTTCCTGCTGTCCACATAATAATCACATTATTTGTGTTAACAGATTTAATAAAATTTAAAAATTCTAGCATAAAGGGGCGAGTATAAGTACTTCGTAGATTGTTAGTACAATTATTCTCTAAAATATACATATCGTCATACACAGCTAGAGTATTATCAAAGTCAATTACAAAAAGAACGGGCGCTAAAGGTGATTCTTCTACAAAGCCCGATAAATCCGTTTGAAAAAAATCTTCAGATAAATCATCCTCGATATTGTCCTCACCTTTTAATAATAACGTTGGATTTTCTTTATTGTGTTCTGACTTTTTATTTAATAAATTAGGATAGTGGTATAAGAAAGAATTACTCGTATTTTGCTTATTCATTTTGAATTATGGAGGATGCAGATAATTTTTTAAAATATAAAAAAAAAAACAAAGAAAAATAAAGACAAAATTGTTTTAAATGATATCAACACAAAAAATGGTTGCAATGACGATTATAGTTATGAAGATATGTTAAATTTTGTATTAAGCAAATTACCCATAAACGAAAAAAACAAAACAACCAAAAAGTTTAAAATAAAAAAAACCTGTATTGTTTTATTCGGGAAAAAAAACTTTGTACTCAAATTTTTTTGAAACCTGTTATAATTTGAATAGAGAAAATGCACACGTTTTACAATATATTTCATCTGAACTTGGTTGTATTAATACAAGTATAAACTCTAACAATGAATTGGTCCTGCGTGGGAAGTATACATTAAATGATATGGAAAATATTTTAAGGTCCTATGTAAAGAAATTTATAAGATGTAAAACTTGCGAGACCCTTAATACAATTATGAAAAAGGATAAGAAATCCAGGTTAATGTATAATCAGTGTATTGAGTGTGGGTCTGTATTCCACCTCGAATGCATTCAAACTAAATATTATCAAGCTTTTATTAAAACGTAACTATAGGTGGTTTGTTTTACGTTTCCTATACTAAATTTATGAATTGGGTTATGATTATGTTATTTGTGTGAAATCGTTGCTTATCTTTTTATTTTTAATTAATCCTTTAATTAGGAATCCGTTGTTTTGTATGAAATTCAAATATAAATAATTTATATTAAAAGTTATTTGAGGATTAAGTATAAAGGGTTTTGCAAATTGGAATAAATACTTATTATACTCTTCTTCTTCTTCTTCTTTGTTGCCATCATCATCATAATAATAATGGGAAATTATTCATTAGAAGAAATATATGTCGACGATGAAAAATTCTATAGACTTAAAATAAAACAGTTTCCAAGAAATAATAATAATAATAATAAGAAAAATAATCATTACAAGAACAACAAAACAAATGATTTTTCGTCGGCTACCCAGAAATGTAAAAATATTTTACATATGCACAACAACACGAAAAATGATAATAATGATATTAATAATGATACTAGAAATGTATATTGTCCTTTTCATGAACATTTTAAGACTTCTCTACTCAAAAATCAGGAAAATTATACGAAAAAAACCACTTGTACATATGTTTCTCCAACAATTGTATTTTACCCAAAAATAAAAACGGAAATTGTGTTATATCTACCATCAAATTTTTTAGAATTATATTCCAAATTAAATTTGACTAATATCAATTAATTCACAATAAGGAATGAAAAACTACTATTCTTTTCCTGAATATAATTTTAATAAACAAGGTGAAATCGGTAGTTTGCTCTTTTGAATTATGATCAATGTCGGCAATTTTAATATTAGAATAATTTATGATTTCGACGTCCTTTTCAAAATTAACAATTTGTTTTTTTGTTCCACTGTTGTAGTCATAATACTCGTACATAGAATCTAATTGCATAAAAGTCTCTCTCCATTTTCGGTTATTATTTTTGAGCATATCATGTGAAGGTGAATATTTCATCTCAGTTAACAATTTTGCTTCTTTTTCCCGTGAATAGTTATTATCTGTTGGCATGTTTAAGAATTTTTCTGAAACTTTTTCCCTTGTCTACCAAATTCAAAATTAAATTTATTATCGTTTCCGGATTCTGTAGTTTATCAAATGTTTTGTAAAAAAATTTTATTTTTGTATAAATTTTTTAAGTAATCTAATTTTTCTGTGACATATATTTTGAGTATATATGACATCCGTTGAATCATCGTCCTTTTTGTCTAATAAAACGAGAAGGGCTTTTCGAAATTCGTGATCACACATTTCAGATAACTCTTCTTCTTTGGGATGATAAATTAATTTATTATCATATCAAAAAAGAAATACAAATCTTGTGGCATAATATGAATCATGAAATCAAGAGTAAATTCATTTTCACTAGAAAACACCGATACATTATAATATGAATGATCAGAATATTGATTTGATATATAGGCGATGCAAAATAAAAACCAATAGGAGGATATAG
>NC_090734.1:45000-64303 GCF_036898095.1 Palaemon carinicauda | reverse complement strand
GATGTGGATGTCATGAGATTCAGGGTGATAAAAGATTGTGGCAGGCTTAAAAACTTAAATCTGTGTTTGATCTACCGGACTCCAGACATGGATGATTCCATCTTCGATTGTCTTCTTATCGCTATGGCTAAGATACAAGACAATGATAGAAAGGCCTCGTTTTTCTTTGTTCTTGATTTCAATGCTTACAATAAGGAGTGGTTAAATTCTCATTCTCATACTGACTTTACCGCAGAATCAGGCTGTGAGAAAATTATAAGTGAAACTACTCACAGGTCTGATAACTGCTTGAATATCGCATATACGGACTCCTGTGGTGTTATAACAAGTAAGGTTGGTTTACCAGTCGGGACATCTGATCATGCCTTGATTTTATTAGTAGTGAAGACTTAGCAACCTGTCCCTGATGTATCATACTCATGTAAAATTTATACGAAATGTCAAGCAGACTTGAATGAGATTTTGAGTGATCTTTTGTGTTGATCCTGTTGTCCCCTTTGGATGAAAGTCTAGTCAACATAATTGTTAGGCATATCCCTTCTCCTGTGCTAAGGTTACAGAGTGAAGGACATTCCATGGTTCAATGATGATTGTAGACGTGCTTATTTGGAGAAACATGAGGCCAATCATCTTTGGAAGGGTAAAGGATCAGATTTAACTTAGAATCACTATATTAAGAGAAAATAATTTTGGTACAACCTAGTAAAATAAGTGGTAGACTACCCTTACATATGTACTCTTTGGTATAGATGCAATAGTTCCTCCATAATTAAACCAGATGGCTCGGTCACTCACTCTCCAAAGAAAAAGACAATTCTTTTGGCTGATGTGTTGACGGTAAGCAGAGTAATGAGAAACTTGATCTTCTTCATTCCCGTTATATTGAGGGTAAACTAACTAGGGAAATTAAAGTTCTCATGGTGGACCTTGATGCTTATGGAGGTGTAGACCCAAATGGTATTTTTCAGACTTCTTTGCTCTAAAGTTATCTGTTATTTTACACAAGTTAGTAAGAAGAGGAGCTATTAGCACTTGTTTGAGAATTGGTAATGTCACTCCATTATGTAAATGTGTGTGTGGTAGCTCAAGACCAACTGATTACCACCCAATTTCCATAACTCCATATTATGTAAAGATTATGAACATCTTTTTGCAAAACGTCTTAATAGGTTTGCTTGAAGTAATCATCTGTTTCCTAGTTTGCAATTTGGTTTTCGCAAAGGCCTTGGGACATGTGATGCCATTCTTACAATATCCAATGTACAGAAATTCCTTGATTATGGTCAGAAAGTTTGCATGATTGACCTTGATTTTAGTGCTGCCTTTGACCATTTTAATCGTGACCTTGTTTTCAAACTCAAACAGTTCGGAGGGGGTGGGTCGTTTCTTAGTATCATTATTGCTTTTTTAGGTAATAGATTGCAAAGAATTGTTGTTGAATGGCACCATAAAGTGAATAGGAATGGGATATCTGGTGTAATTCAGGGTAGTGATCTCGGCCCATTCCTTTTTATACTATATTTACCATAACATGTGATTTGGCCTAGAAAATAAGCTTGTTGCATATGCAGATAATGCTACACTCTTTTGCATTAATTCCATCTCCTGAATGTAGATATCTAGCTAAAATTAGTGCACAGTGCAAATTATGGGGCATGCAGTTGGATACTAACAAAACTCCAAAGTATGATTGAAAGTAGGTCGAGGACAGTGGCCCCTCAACATCCGGATCTCAGCATTGATAATGTTTCGTTGACTCTTGAAATTTTAGTTGCGATTCTCAACCGCAAGTTAACTTTTGAGAAACACATTAGGTCCATGACTTCTTCAATTGTACAGAAACTTTCTTCTTGAGAAAGTCTTTTACGATTTTTAGTGATCCATCTATTCCGAAGAAGTGTTTTAATTCTTTCATCCGAACTTGTTTCGAGTATTGCTCTCCTGTCTGGTCTTCAGCTCCTGATTATCATCTTAATTTTTTGGACAGGAACTCACGGTTATTAAATTTCTTATTCCTGATCTAGAAATCAATTTATGGCACCATCCTTCAATTAGTTCATTATTCATGTGGCATAAGATTTTTCATAATTCTGATAATACTTTACATTCAGATCTTCCCGACAGTTCCATCCTTTCGTAATACTAGGCATGCAGTTAATTCTAATAGTTAGCCCTTCTTCATCATGAGGCTCAATACTACACACTACTCTACAAGTTTTACTTCACTTATGACCAACTTGTGGAATGATCTTCCTAATCGGGAGCATGAATCAGTAGAACTTCAAAAGTTTAAACTCGCAGCAAATTTGTTCATGTTGAACAGGCTGATATAAGTCTTTTTTTATAGCTTATATATGAAATATATGTTCTGATTTTGTAACTGTTTTTAAGATATTTTATTTTCATTGTTCATTATTGTCCATATCTTTTATTTCTTTCCTTAATTTCTGTCCTCACTGGGGTATTTTTCCCTGTTGGAGCCTTTTGGCATATAGCATTTTGCTTTTCCAACTAGTGTTGTAGCTTAGATAATAATAATAATAATAATATAATAATAATAATAATAATAATAATAATAATAATAATAATAATAATAAAATCACCCCATTATTATTCTACTCATGCTATGTCCTTCCCTCATCGCCACATGAAAACTAAGCTATTCATTTATCAAGTAACTGGAATCAGCTATAAGGGATATTTAATAAATATTTGAGACACAGCTTGTTCCGGGATACAGCGAGAAGAATGATCTCTCTCTCTCTCTCTCCTCTCTCTCTCTCTCTCTCTCTCTCTCTCTCTCTCTCCTCTCTCTCTCTCTCTCTCTCTCTCTCTTGTTTATTTAACCCTATTCCAATAATATCGTAGGCCTCTTTATTTGTGATAATTTTGTATTTTCTTCAACTCAATTACCCTGCCAATATATACAGTACAGTATATATATATATATTATATATATTATATATATATATATATATATATATATATATATATATGTATATATATATATATATATATATATATATATATATATATATATATACATATATATATATATATATATATATATAATATATATATAAATATATATATATATATATATATATATATATATATATATATATATATATATATATATATATATATATATATATATATATATATTCAAATATAACGCCAAAAAATATCTATTAATATCAATTAATGAAACTTGGAATCACAGAAAAAAGAGAATTACTTTTTATGATAACTAATTCTTGAACGATTCAAACATTTTCCGACGAGTCAGCGTTAAAGGTCATCAAAAGAGCTAGAGTAGATTATAGCCCTACTTTAAATATTCCTATGGAATTCAGGTTTTGTACTAAGAATTGAAATTAACCTATTCCCACCACTGACCAGTTCGTAAGACAAGACTGTTTTATGACAATTCTATCATTAACATGTGGGAGATGGTTTATTTCATTTAAACATGAATCCTACAGGAATTTGAGTAGTAGAATTTTCAACCACTCATATTACTTCATTTTTATTAGGATTTTATAATGTAGAAATTCATTTAGCATTAGTTTTATTTCCATCCACAATCCCCTCTCTCTCTCTCTCTCTCTCTCCTCTCTCTCTCTCTCTCTCTCTCCTCTCTCTCTCTCTCTCTCTCCTCTCTCATGAGAGGTTACTGTTTTATTCTGTAGGAAAAGTGTGACTTTCTAGATCTTTAATGAGCGAGAATTCTGAAAGACACTTCCAAACACCGTCCTAGTCAGCAGGGACTGTCCTTCGTTGAAACTGTCTTTTTCAAACTGTCTTTTGTTGTCAGGAAAGAAAATGTGAAGATACTTCAGAGGATTTTAGAAAGGACTAAGAAAGAGAGAGGAGAGAGGAGAGGGAGAGAGGAGAGGAGAGAGAGAGAGAGAGAGAGAGAGAGAGAGAGAGAGATGAACATCCACACAGTGTATTGCATTTTTCAGCAGACAAATTTATTCTATATTATTTGTAGGATTTATATATTCATATATGCATCGTGCACTGAAAATAGGTGTATTAATTAAAACGCCGAGAGAGAGAGAGAGAGAGAGAGAGAGGAGAGAGAGAGAGGGAGAGGAGGGAGAGAGAGAGAGAGAGGGAGGAGAGAGAGAGAGAGAGAGTCAAGGCCTCATAAGTAGAAAAGGATTTCATCTCACCCAGGGACCACGAAAAAGAGTAAGAAAATACGTAACTGTTTCATTTTGGTCAGTCCCCCATTAGAGAGAGTAGAGTAAGGTGTGTCCACCGTGCCATAATAGCATCGTACGTCGAGTGAGGAAAAATTTACGGAAATATAAAATTTACTTTTTAGCAACATTTGACGACGCAACAGAACACTGGGCTGAGCTACTTCTGTTGTGCAAATGACAAAAGGTAAGACACAGAACTTACAACGAATGAACACAGAAACAAATCATTGTTTCAGGTTTCTACATTTTTGTAAATTCTTGATCTTTTCTTATACTGCTTTATTCTGGACTATTGTAAATGATACGTCAAATTAAACATCTTTTATGATACTGCTTTCTTATGGGCGATTGCACATGAAACGTCAAATTACATGTAATTTCCAGCGCTTCAAATGTAATGGATATATTTTCTATATCACAAACCTTTGCAAGTATTCACTAGTTAATTGCTTAAGCTGAAATTCTGAAATTCCCTTTGGTCTACCTCTTTTCTCCCAGGAGGGACAAATGATATATTCCCAACGGCATTAGAGCTTCGAGGGAAAGAAGATCTTCGTCGAAGATCACGCAATATTCTTGACAGCATCTGAATAACAACTCGATTGCATTGTCCACCTTTTTAAACGAATTGCTTTTTAGGTTGTTGTTAGTGTTTTATTGTGGTGAATATATTGAAGTAAGAGGTTGTAGTTAGGGAAATGCTCAGAAATCTTTGGAGGAGAGAGAGAGAGAGAGAAGGAGAGAGAGTGAGAGTGAGAGAGAGGAGAGAGAGAGAGACTAACTGACCTTCCATAGTCTTACAATACTAGATATTTATTACTACTCATGAGTTACATGTGAATAAAAAATTAACTGCTAAATATGTTTTTTTTTTCAAATAAGAGCTATCTTTACAAGTAATATACATTATTGTTAATAACGATCAAGTTCTGAAGTAATACTTATTGATCATAGCTTCGCTAACACTCAAAGACATTCTGTAGGATTAATTTAGAATCATGAATAC
This sequence comes from Palaemon carinicauda, assembly GCF_036898095.1. Classification (NCBI taxonomy): domain Eukaryota; kingdom Metazoa; phylum Arthropoda; class Malacostraca; order Decapoda; family Palaemonidae; genus Palaemon; species Palaemon carinicauda. The sequence continues at coordinate 59,083 of NC_090734.1, read as the reverse complement.
GAAAGAATCTAAAAAATATTGAAATAACTTCCGTTATGGGGTCGTATGAATGCTTTATCTTTTGTCCTAACTGAAGCTAGTATTAAGTATCAAATTAATTAAACAACATTCTGATATCAAGACTATTCGAACAGTTTTGTCATTTTTAAGCGAAGGTCACCACTAAGTAATAGTCCTACTTCCTCAATGAAAGAAAGGTTTAAAAGAGAAATTTAGTCTCTACTATATATCTTTAGTGAACACGGAAGTGTAACAGATTACATTCAAGTTCGAATATCCTCTCTCTCTCTCTCTCTCTCTCTCTCTCTCTCTCTCTCTCATCTCTCCTCTCTCTCTCTCTCTCTCCTCTCTCTCTCTCTCTCTCATCCCCCTGGAGTTATTTATCTAGGAAGATTGAGAGCATGAGACGTTAATAAGATTAAGATGAAATGGCTTGAATAGCTTTCGGTTGCTCGAAAGGTTTTCTGGGGAAGTTAAATTCACCCACGAAGTTTTTATAGAAATTATGAGGCTATCAACTATTTCAGATATCGAAGGAATTGTTTATTCGATCTTTTCGCGTGTTATTATTGGTCTCTGTCTTGTTAATGTTTGGACAAATAAATGTTTTTTTTTTTTTTTTTTTATTTTTTTTTTTTTTTTTTTTTGGTGCTAATGTGTAAATATCTAAAAAAAGACATTGATTTTATCACTAGTATTATTTATTACTCCAGCGTGGGTGAAAAGAAAAGGTATATATACAGGACAGCAGATGAGGCTGCAAAGCTATGAATTCAAGGATTGTCTATGGTGCAAGAATCGCTCGTAAAATTATCATTGAAATCTCGACTGGGGTATAGAAGAAGAAGCATATACCCACAAAATAAGAGATGGACCTGTTATAACAGGAGATGAAGAAATATAACGTTGGATGGAACACTTTAGTGAGGTTATGAAAAGAGATAGGAAGGGAATAATTTTATTGATATACCTAAAGCTGATGAAGACCTTGATGTGCCCATGAATGAATTCATCATGTTTGAAGTCGAAGCTATAATTAAAAAACCCAGGAGATGGAAAGCCCTTGGATTCGACGGAATAACAGTCGAGATGATACTGGCCAAAAATTAAGTGATTCCCGGGATAATAAAAAGACTATTTCGTAGGATGTGGCATGAAGAGGCAGAACCAGATATATAGTCTGATTTTTACATGTAATTTCAGGCGATTTGATTTCAAGATTTTACTTTATCTAGCCATTGTCTGATTTGCTATTTCTCAATCTTTCCTTATACTCTGATTTTAAAGACTGTATTGGAGATCATAGTACCTAAATACTTAAATGATTCCACATCATTAATCCTTTCTTCTTTCAATGATATTTCATCTACCAATGCATACCCCATTCTCATCATCTCTGACTTTCTTCTATTTATCTTGAGCCCAACATCGTGTGATATTTCATTCATTCTGGTAAGCAAACATGACAAATACTCTGTTCTACGCATTACAAAATCCACGAGGAGGATAAACAACATAGATGACAACACATTCCCCTGGAGTACTAAAATTCACATATTTAAGGGTAATGCCATAATAACGCAGGACACTCCAAAAATTGACTGGTGCTCATTATCAAAGACTTTTTCATAGTTCACAAATGCCATCAAAAGTGAATTTCTATACTCAACACATTGTCGTACATGTCTCAAAAAGAAAATTTGGTCAGTTCATCTTCTACCTTTTCGAGATCCAGTTTGTTCATCTTCATCTTTTCATTAATCTTTCTCTCTAGTCTCTTTAGAATCTTCTTCTTCTTCCCAGCTGGTTCCCATTTTTATATGGGGTCGCCGTTGCGGATGAGCCGTTTCCATCTTTTTCTATTCTGTGCTTCTGCCTCATCAATCCCCTTCTCCTGTAAGTCTCCTCTCACACAGTCCCTCCATCTCTTTCTTGGTCTCCCTCTTCTTCTTCTTCCCTGATCCTCCATCTCCATAGTATGTCTCCCAACGTGGTCCTCATCTCTCCTCATCAGGTGTCCATACCATCTCAGCCTCCCTTCCTGCACTTTCTTTGATATTTCTCTAGTCTCTTTAGAATAAGCATATATATATTTTCATAACTGACGTAAATGTAATGTCTTTGTAATTATTGCCATCAGTCAGGTCTCATGTTCTGTCATTTTCACCAACACTCCTAACTCCCATTCATCTGGTTTTGCCTCTTCATGCCACATTCTACGAAATAGTCTTTTTGGTATTTTGGGAATGACTTCATTTTTGACCAGTATCATCTCGACTGTTATTCTGTCGAATCCAGGGGCTTTCCATCTCCTGGGTTTTTTAATCATAGCTTCGACTTCAAACATGATGGGCACATCAAGGTCTTCATCAGCTTCAGGTATATCAATAAAATTATTCCCTTCCTATCTCTTTTCATAACCTCACTAAAGTGTTCAATCCAACGTTATCTTTCTTCATCTTCTGTTATAACAGGTCCATCTCTTATTTTGTGGGTATATGCTTCTTCTTCCTTACCCCAGTCGAGATTTCAATGATAATTTTACGAGCGATTCTTGCGCCATAGACATTCCTTGAATTCATAGCTTTGCCAGCCTCATCTGCTTTCCTGTATATATACCTTTTCTTTTCACCCACGCTGGAGTAATAGATAATACTAGTCATAAAATCAATATCTTTTTTGAGATATTTACACATTAGCACCAACGAAAAAAAAAGAAAAAAAAAGAAATAATCATCCAAACGTTAACAATACAGAGACCAACAATAACACGAAAAAGATCGAATAAACAATTCCTTCGTATATCTGAAATAGTTGACAGCATCATAATTTCCATAAAAACTTGGTGAGTGAATTTAACTTCCCCAGAAAACCTTTCGAGCACCGAAAGCTATTCAGCAACTTCATCACATTTGGATACAGCCCTTATCATTCAAAAATGTCTTTCTGTATTTATGTGAAATATATCATCGACTATCTCCAATTAATTGTTTGGTATAGTGCACTGGCTCTTGATAGTCCTTGCAAATATTTTGGTGTAGTTTATTTATTTATTTATTTATTTATTATTTTTTTTAGGCCACTCTTGAGTGGCAGAAACAAGGAGAAGTGACATTGCCCTAGCAAGTAGGGCAAAGCCCTATAGAATGACCACATATACATATGATCAGCGGCCAAGCACCCTCTCCCAACAAACTAGTTACCAGGTTTTTTAATAGCCAGAAAGTACTACATTGGATCCATCTTATTGGTTACGGCTTATTTTTCTTTAACGTTCACATACACCGAATAGTCTGGGTTATTCTTTCCACATTCTCTGTCCTCATACACCTGCCAACGCTGAAATTACCAAACAATTCTCCTTCACTCAAGGGATTAATCTTGGGATAGAGTTTTTTTGCTCGAGGTTACACTCAGGTACAATGTTCTATCTTATTTCTCTTCGTCTTGTTTTTTAAGGTTTTAAACGTTATAGATGAAGATTTGTTTTAATGTTGTTACTGTTCATAAAACATTTTATATTCATAACTTCTCTTGCAGTTTATTTCCTTATTTCCTTTCCTCACTGGGCTATTTTTCCCTGTTGGAGCCCTTGCGATTACATCATTTTGCTCTTCCAAATAGGGTTGTAGCTTATCAAGAAATGCTACTACTACTACTACTACTACTACTTCAACAACAACAAATAATAATAATATAATAATAATAATAATAATAATAATAATAATAATAATAATAATAATATTAATAGCCACCATCCTTAGCTCACATAGGAGCTGCAATACTTTTTTCCAGGGGTGGATATTTAAATGCGTATATATTTTTAGTTTGATATCCTCTCTCTCTCTCTCTGTCTCTCTCTCTCTCTCTCTCTCTCTCTCTCTCTCTCTCTCTCTCTCTCTCTCTCTCTCATCTGGATTTTCCTGCCATAGCTGCTCTGTAATTTTAAATCTTTCATTTATTTATCTCATTAAAATTTTGCTAGTTTGTTGTAGAACTATTACTCTTGCTACTACAATTACTAATATTAATTCTGATAATTACAATTGCGACAATAATAATACCAGCAATAATAAATATAGAAATAATTTCATGTGAATAGCCTTATTCTTTTTCTCACTCTCCCTTTCCATTCTATTTCCTTTCACACACACTTACAAACAAACATACACATACAGACACACACACACTCCCTCTCTCTCTCTCTCTCTCTCTCTCTCTCTCTCTCTCTCTCTCTCTCTCTCTATTCCTGACAACTTTGCAGGAATGTTGGTGTTCCGGCCAGGAAACTGATCTCCCAAAGCTTCACGGACAATTGTCTTTAATATATAAAAAAAAAATTCTTGCACTCTGACAAACTAAAAAAAAAGAAGAAATATTTCAGAGATACTAGTGAAAAAATAAACGGTAGTTTTTCAATAATATTAATTTTCTCACTAGGAAGGAAAAACAAACGTTTTTGTCAATTATGTTACCCAATACCAGTTATTTAGTTTCCAATCTGAATATCATCCGGAGTTTTAATTCCGAGTGGTAAAAATGGAATTCCAATATTGTGGGAATCTTGTCCGTAGGGCGCGTTACTACGATTGTAGCTGACGACTGCGATTGTAGCTGACTAGATAACACATGTGAAATTTCAGATGCAAACTTTACCCTTTTTTGGCACTATTATTCTTCTTCACACAGTTCCTGGTTATTCATATTATATATTTTTTGAGGTCAAGTTGCTTGATAATGCTAATATTGATAATATCTAATAATAATAATGTTGATGATAATAATTCTGAATATAGCATAATAATAATAATAATAATAATAGTAATAATAATGATAATAATAATAATAATAATAAATATATAACACCATTATATCAGGAAAAAAATAAGGTCTTATTTAAGACTGAAGATGTGCTGAACTATGTAAATTGTTGGCACAGCAGAACGAACGAGCGGTCTGTTCCCTAAACGATGACCAGATAAATATCCTACTGATATATTATAACACTTCTTTCTGCTTATGCAAATGTGGGCATGAGCAGCGTTGTCTTTAGCAACGTTATCCTCCAGATTTATCCTCTTATTTCTCGCTTATTACACTCTATCTCCATATCTTCACTGCCAAAAATATTAAATGGCATATCTCTCTCTCTCTCTCTCTCTCTCTCTCTCTCTCTCTCTCTCTCTCTCTCTCATTCGAAGTCTAAACAAAAGGTTGTGCAGTTAAGAAATGTAGGCCTATAGACCTGTATAAATTCCATCCGATTTTTATCTACGGCTTTCTTTTATAGACACCGAATTACAGACTCATTCACAATAATGAAATATATTTGAATTCAGAGAGATATTTGAGGTTATTTGTTTGTAATGTGTATAAAAAGAATAGGATTTTAGACCATTTACTCCAGGTACTTCTATGCAGGTAAGGATAAAATCCTTTGCCACAATGTACAAAATAAATATCTATATTACTTAACTTCAACGAAACTTGACCTCTCTTCTCCAGGCCTGGTAGAGCATTGGCACGATACAGTGTTAATGGCCATGGTCTACTACGCATGGCCCCGGACAAGAGCCCATGGCCACGGTCCAGCGTGCATGGATATAGTACAGTGCGCATGGCCATAGTTCAGCTCGCTTAGCCACGGTCCAGTATGCATGGCCACAGGCAAGTGCATATGTCCAGGATCCAGCATGCATGGCCACGGTCCAGTGAGCATGGCCAAGGTCCACTGTGCATGGCCACAGTCCAGCGCGCATAGCTACGGTCCAGGCTGCATAGACACAGGCAAGTGCACATGTCTCGGGTCTAGCGCGCAGAACCACGGTACAGTGTGCATGGCCAAAGTCCAGCGCGCATAGACACAGTCCAGGCTGCATAGCCACATGCAAGTACATATGTCTCGGGTCTAGGGCGCATGACCACGGTACATTTTGCATGGCCACAATCCAACGCGCATAGACACGGTCCAGGGTGCATAGCCAGAGGCAAGTGCACATGTCTTGGGTCTAGCCCATGCCACGGTACAGTGTGCAAGGCCACAGTCCATCGCACATTGACATGATCCAGGGTGCATAGCCACAGGCAAGTGCCCATGTCTCGGGTCTAGCGCACATGACCACGGTACAGTGTGCATGGCCACAGTCCAGTGCGCATAGACACGGTCCAGGCTGCATAGCCACAGGCAAGTGCAAATGTCTCGGGTCTAGTGCGCATGACCACGGTACAATGTGCATGGCCACAGTCCAGCGCGCATAGACACGGTGCAGGGTGCATAGCTACAGGTAAGTGCACATGTCTCGGGTCTAGCGCCCATGACCACGGTACCATAGATTAAGGGAGCCATAGATGCGTCATCTCTGCCTCTCCATATGGCGTTTTTGTCACACCATACACAGCAGCGCCATCTGGTTTTAGTTGCGGTGACTTGATGACCAAACCATGCCGAGAGTTAACAGCCATTCGCAGTACTGTGCTGCTATAAATTGCAGCAATTCGAGAGCCAAGAATCCGGAATTAGCTTTTTTCACCTTTCCAAAGTCTGGAAAACGTACAGATGTATCCAATATTGAAAGGTAAGTACTAAATAATGAGATTTTTGGGGCGTTTCTGTGGGCGATAATAAAGGTGTTTTCCGCTTCGCCTATTAAGATAGAGTGCATTGATTCAGTCAGCAGGTATGTTGCCTTGCCAGATTGTCAATCACTGCTTGCCTCAATCAATCTATGCTTCAATCCTAGTTCTCTATGCGTTTTCTATTCGCTATGGCCCATCCTCACCCAACTGTTATGCACGAACTGACGAAACCATCCCCAAATCTATAATAGTAAGCCCCCCCCCCCATCCCCCACCTCAATCTAGCCACTGGATAAACCTACTCTAACAGTCCGTTTCATAATCATAAATTCATAATGGAGGTCTCACCGTCTTGGTCTGATTTTTTCTATGAAAATTTCTACTCTATTCTTGCCAGTGATTTATAACACTGTCAGTCTGTTGAAAAGCATACAGTGTAGCCTATACCGGTATATTTTTGGTGTGTGTGGGGGGGGGGGGGGAGCTCTATGAATACGGCTATTTGTACCAATATTTTTTATCTGTACAGGTGCAAGACTTGGTGGGTCAACACAAGACGATGTGACCTCGATTTCAAAAAAGATTTCGACAGAATAATGCAGCTTACACTGTGTGAGTGTCACTTCACTGCATCGCAGTTTATGAATCCAAATGACAAAGGTGTACCAAAGCCACGTAAGCAGTTGAGGAAAGATGCCATTCCAACTCTCTTCGACATACCAAATCCACCCAAGACTTCTGATGCACAGAGACCTACTACATCCATTGAGAAGCGGAAAGCATCTGAAGTACATGGACCCACAACAAAAAGACTGAAAGGTGTGCGAATTAAAAAATATAATATTGTATTTCTTGAACACAAAATATAAAACTATGTCTTTTATGTTGTCACATTTCATGTTTTTATGTTTTATTTCTTAATACAGAAACTTGATTCGTGGTAAATATTCTGTGTGCTTTAGCAGTAGCATAGATTAGGGAGGCTCCCTTAATCTATGGCAGTAGATTATTGCTTCGTGTGTGTGTGTGTGTGTGTGTGTGTGTGTGGTCATGGTCTTGCTTCACTCCATTAATTCATTTTTTCATTCACTGGTGCATCTCGAATATTAGTGTGAATGAAGACAGCATGCTAGATCATTGTTACTCTAGTAATACCGTGGCTGGCCTACAGCATGGAACCAATCTTAACTCTAGACCTAACATAGTAGTTTTCTGCTTTTGTACATATCTTGATTACGCCCTGCATACCGCACTAATAGTGTGCACTAATTATGAGAGGGATCAACTTAATCTATGGGATTCCTCAGTCATGTTTTATAATAATATGGTTCATTCTTAATTTTTCAAACGCTTGAAACTTTCCTTAGTATATTGTTTGCTCTCATTTTCATTTAGCACAAAAACTGATAAGTAATTATATGGTAGCCATGTCATCATACTCCTTTTTAATGGACAATTATAATGCAAATGTACTGGAAAAAAGTTTTTGCTACCAATTACTTTTTGTGATGATAATTATTAATATCTATTTTTTTTTTTTATACAGCTCACCACACTGAGGCAGCTCATACAGTCTCGTCAGCAGATCAGCAATTCTCTGGTGCTGATTCATTTTGCTCTACAGAGGGAGACATGTTGCTGGTCACTCCCACCAAAGCTGAACTACGGAAGAGGCTTTCTACATACCGACAAAAGACTTCTAGATTAAAAAAGAAGTTTTGTAATGTACAAGCCGTTGTGTCACACCAAGATAAAAAGAAATCTGATGTACAGATAACTCAAAAAGTTTTGAAAGACCAACTTAAGGAACCTGTCCTGTCTTTTGTCATGGCTCAACTCAATCAAGCACACAAAAATAACAAAAAAAGATGGTCCAGAAGCATGAAGCTCTATTGCTTGTCATTGTATTATAAAAGCCCAGCAACGTACAGGTTCTTGAGAAAAACCTTTTCAGTGCCTTCAGTGAGAACACTACAAAGAATGTTTCATGGTGGTTCGGTGGACTGTGGCTTTGTTGAAAGTTTCTTCTCAATTTTACAAGAAAAAGTCTCCCATATGCAAGATCTTCAAAAGTATTGTGTGGTGTCACTTGATGAAATGTCAATCAAGGCCGGTTTGTCCTACAATACAAGTCAAGATTCTATACTTGGATTTGAAAATTATGGTACTGGCTCTAGTCAAAACATAGGAAAGCAAGCTCTTGTATTCATGGCCAGTGGTTTGTTCGGTGATTGTAAGCAGCCACTGGGCTTTTTTATTTCCAAGTCTTCTACTCCTGCAGAAATGTTGAAAGAACTTGTTTTGTCTTGTATTGCTAAATTGTCCAATATTGGTCTGAAAGTCAAAGCTGTTGTATGTGATCAGGGAACTACCAACCAAAAAATGGTGAATTCTTTACAGGTTACTGATGAAAAGCCATATTTTCTGTGTTGTGGAAAAAAAAATCTTTGTCTTTTATGATCCACCTCATCTTCTCAAAAGCATAAGAAATAATTTGAAAATGCATGACTTCTCACTAAATGGCAAAGTGATCAGTTGGAAGTATATTGCAAGTGTGTACGACATTGATAAACAAAAGGTGATGTCAATGAAGCTTTTCTCCAAGCTGACTGCAAATCACATAGAGTTGCCTGCATTTTCAAAACTGAAAGTCAAGAGGGCAGCCCACACTCTGAGCCATACTGTTTATGCAGCCATAATGTCCTACATATGTTCTGGATATCTGAGTAATGATGCTTATCATACAGCAGTGTTTGTTAAGAAAATTGATAGCTTGTTTGATATTTTCAACAGTAGCAGCATCAACGATGCAAAATTGTTCAAGTGTGCGTTAAAAGACGGCTCCCCTTCATTTGATTTTTTGAACACAATGTCTCAACTGTCCACAGATCTGAAGATATTGGGGGTGAAAGTTGAACCACCGTGTGTGAAAGGGTGGCAGTTATCCATTAAGGCTTTGCTTGCTTTGTGGGATGATGTCAAATCAGACAGTGCTGTGAAATTTTTGTGTACAAGAAAAGTAAGTCAAGACTGCTTGGAGAATTTTTTCAGTGAAATTCGTGCGAAGAGGTTTTGTGATAATCCCCTCACAGTTCAGTTCATGGCAGCATATAAGCAATCTTTGATTAAATCTTGTTTCTCTTTGTCAGATTTCTCAAACTGTGAATCGGACACAAACTCAACCTTATTGTATGACTTTTTCGCTGAGAAAAACATGTCTATTTTCAGCCATTTTCCAGGCAGTGAGTGTGAAGACATTGACAAAGATATATTCTTGCCAAATTCTGAAGTCTACAATGATGTTATCTCAGAGTCTATTTCAAATGAGAATGCACTGTTTTATGTTTGTGGTTATATATGCAAGAAATTTCTTTCTCAGCATGATTGCCCAGATTGTACTTCCTTGCTGAAGAGCAAACAAAATGTGAAATTTTTGACTGGCTCAAACACCGCATTTACCAGATTCAAAGCCTACACCAATTTGTCTGACTCAAAAGGTTTGCTTGTGCCAACAGACAATTTTGTTACATTCATGGAATTTTGTGAGAAGGTTTTTATACATTACTTCCTGAACTTAATGCATATGCCCAAACTTTGTCAAAGGTAAATATGGTTATGCAGAGTGCTGATCTCAGCTGGTTCACTGCTGATAAATGCTCACATCGTATCAGTACCCTGGTGTATTTATTTATGAAAATGAGAATATTTTATGCTGTCAAGTTTTTTGACACGGCATTGGCAGAGAAACCTAGGAACAAACGTAACAGAAAAGCTTTAATACTTGAACACATATGAGAAGTCTCTTGTTCATAGATCAATTTGTTCGAATGTGGATTGAAAGAAGTCGAAGTGACTATTATTTGATGGAATTTTTTTCTACGCTCTGATTCTGCAAAATGCCTTTATGTAACAAACCACAAACGTTCATATTGATTGCTGAATTCCATATTGATTGCTCGAGTTGATAGTGATCGCCCTATGCATTCAAACATGGCTAATGCCTCGATCAATATCACATTCTTACATCAATCCACAAAACATCATATTGATCTCGCAAGAACATAATTGTTTCATGTTTCTACAGATTCCAGAATATTATGCATCCAGTAGTGATTGGAAAAATTTAATATATGAAATTTACCCTGATTTTGTTAACAAATTGGAACAGATTGCCATGTGATTTCAATATAGGTGTGTGGTCGTTTGTGTTTTATTTGCATGTCATTTCATCAAATTTTTGACAGTACTTTTCCAACATTATACGCTTGTTTGGTTATAAATGCCAATTGTTCATTGTTCATTTTTAAAAAAAAGTGAGCTGCCTAAAACATTAATCTGATAATAGGCATCATGCTATTTTACCTTTCCCATGCCTTCAATGTTATTTTTGACAATGTTAACTTCACAAAAATCTTGTTCATTGCTTTTTCTGAACACAATTTATTTTATGCACACTTTTTTTTCTTTTTTTCCTGCACAACTTTTTGGTTTGTTTTAGATAATCGATTCCTAGATTTTCAAATCGATTATCGGAATCGGTTTTTTTTTTTTCAAGTGATGATCAAAAAAGTCGATAATCGATCCATCACTATTTAATACTTTAACAGATATGAGCATGATGAGAAGTCTCTTGTCTGTAGATCAATCTGTTTGAATGTGGATTGGAAGAAATAAAAGTGAGTGTCTTCTACAGATTTAAGAATATAATGCATCGAGTAGTGATTGGAGAAAAAAAAAACTTGAATATATGAAATTTACCCTGATTTTGTGAACAAATCGGAACAGACTGCCATGTGATTGCAATATAGGTGTGTGGTCATTTGTGTCCTATTTGCATATCATTTCATCAAATTTTGTCTACAGTACTTTTCCAACATTACACGCATGTCTGGTTATAAATGCCGATTGTTCCTTGTTCATTTCAGGAATAAAAGTGATTTTTGCTATAAATTTTTGCTATTGCTATAATATTCAGTGAAAAGCATGTGATTTTGTTGTCAATCCAACATTGATTGTTAACGAAGTGATGTACTTTTAATAACAATTGATAAATCAATACATGATCTGAATAACAACAGGTGCAAACTATTGTCTATTATATGAAATAGCTATGATGGCTAATGTTATGACCATGAAATAAATTCCTTATGAAAAAACAAATCCACCAACCTTGCTTTTTCTTTGTTTTTTGAAAATCAAGTATCGTGTAAGTACATCTATTGGCGGGTATTTGGACTTTAGACAATTTTGCGTAAATTCAATTTTTTAAATTTAACCATAGGAAAAAAATTACATTATTTTCCTTTTATGTACCAAGGGCTGAATATATAATTTGTGGATAAACAAGTTGCGAACAACAGCAATGTAATGACGTTTTATTTTATTAACGGTTTTATTGAGCCTAATTACTGTACCTGGTACAATAAAAAAGTTTAATATCACCAGTGCTAGTAAATTTAGGGAGATTACTAGATAATAGTATATGACACACTCTGCCAATTAAGTCCCGGTATAATTCACTTCATACCAAGAAAGCCTGGACTGGAACCACAGACACTAGGAAACTGAAACATTTTTTTTTCATATTTTTGCTGGGATTTAATTTTTACTAGTACATCATCTACCAGGGATGGAAGTTATTTTATAGATTGTGTGTTTGCCAAGGATCTTCCAAACCACCAATATTTAGCTATGCTTCACGCTTTCCATTAGTTTTTTTTTATTTGTCACGTATCAAACCAGTTTCCACGGATAATCAAACTTCTTAAAATAATACATCTATTATCAAACACAGCTGCTGCTTGAGCCGGCCGTTATGACCGCAATAGAACATAGATGGCGCTGCATGCGTGGTGTGACACCTTGTCATAATGTAGTGACGTATCTATGGCTCCCTTAATCTATGACGGTACAGTGTGCATGGCCACAGTCCAGCGCGCATAGACATGATTCAGGGTGCATAGCCACATGCAAGTGCACATGTCTTGGGTCTAGCCCATACCACGGTACAGTAAGCATGGCCACAGTCCAGTGTGCATAGACATGATTCAGGGTGCATAGCCACATGCAAGTGCACATGTCTTGGGTCTAGCCCATACCACGGTACAGTAAGCATGGCCACAGTCCAGTGTGCATAAACATGATCCAGAGTGCATAGCCACAGACTAGTGCAGATGTCTCGCGTCTAGCACGCATGACCATGGTACAGTGTTCATGGCCACAGTCCAGCGCGCATAGACACGGTCCAGGGTACATAGCCAAAGGCAAGTGTGCATTTCCAGGTTCCAGTGCACTAGGCCATGATACAGAGTGGATGGCCACGGTCCTATGCGCATGGCCACGTACAAGTGTGCATGGCCACAGTCCAGCACGCATAGCCACGGTCCAATGTGCTTGGCCACAGGGAGGTGCGCTTGTCCCCGGTCTTACACGCGTGGCCACGGCCTTTTGCACATGACCACGGTCCAGTACGAATGGCTAAGCTCCAATGCGAATGGCCACTTACAAGTGTGCGTGGTCCCGGGCAAGTGCGCATGGTCAAGATACAGAGTGCATTATCATGGCCACGGTCCAGTTCGCATAGCCACGGAAAAGGGTGCATGACTGCAGTGCAGTGCAAATAGCCAACGCTGGGTTAGCGTCACGTTTTTTTTTTTTTCCAGTCAGAAATACTTGTTTAATAATTTCGTATCTTACAAATATTTTTGCATTTCAAGTTTTCACCGTTGAAACCCTTAGAGTGAAGAGTAATTCCATCTTCACCCAATATAGTCCTGTAGAAGAATCTCGTAAAAAATATGGTTTGAAGCATGTGTCAACACCAAATATCAAAGAGGAGTTGCTGGAAGTATAGAACACCGTTGTTTTGTAGAAGTGAAGGTTAAATTATAGATTTCATTGGAGAATAGAATTTCATTCACACATATGTTAATCGTATCTGCAATTAATTTTTCTGACTGTTAGAAAGGATTAGTTTTGAACTAGAATATTTTTTTTTTACTACCAAAAAGTAAATTTTCATCCAAAAACAACCCCTCTCCTCTACTCCCAAGACTCTGGATGGAAGAATCCTTTCCAGGAATCATTAGAACACTTTTTTTTTTTATTAAATGGCAAAATTAAGCGAGATGATCCCATCGTCAGGGGAAAAATCATATTAAAAGCCATAGTGCATCAGGATTTCCCTCTCGTGTGCTGCTAATTGGTCAACGCTTCAATTAAATTGCCCCCCCCCCCAAAAAAAAAAGAACTGCTTCATTTATGAAGCTGAATGAATATGGCATTTAACTCTAGAAGGCGGGCGTATATTTGTGTGTAATAACATATGGGTATTTCATCAGTAAAGCTAAGGAACGCAAGGTCTGTTTGGTACCTGGTTTTCTCACCGAAAAGAAATTATAGTCATTGTTTGCATATATGGCCTTAGAACGACCATAAACCCATATTGAGAGAAGAGAAATCTCTGGATTGAGGAATTATCAAAGTTTGCGGGTGTGGGCTGGTATAG
>NC_090734.1:25000-37500 GCF_036898095.1 Palaemon carinicauda | reverse complement strand
TAAGAACTGAACACGACCTTCCTCTCGCGAGAGGGCTACTATTTCACTAACTCTAGCCCCAGAAGCGAGTGCAAACAGAAATATAACTTTTTGGATCAAATCCTTTAAAGCACACTCCTCATTGTTCATCAGCGAAGCATAATGAAGAACTTTATCCCGAGACTATGAAATGGGTTTCGGAGGTGCTTATGCTCTGAGCCTAGCACAGGCCTTCGGAATTTTGTTAAAGATATCGTTAGAGAGCTCGACCTGGAAGGCATATAAAATAGGTCTCATCAAGGCGGACTTACATGTTGATATCGTGTTGGCTGCTAAGCCTTAACCATGGAGGTGGATGAAGAATGACAAACAGAAGTCTGTCGAGATCTTTTTTGGTTTCTTCGCCTTGACAAAGGACACCCACTTCCTCCATGATGACTCATATTGTCTTCTGGTGGACTTGGACTTATATTCCTCTAAAAAGTCTATACTGTGTTTTGATATCCCGAAACACTTTCTCACCGCTAGGGGGAGAAAATCATGTGCTGCAGGTTTTGGGTTTTCAGTGATGAAGCGCAGACAGTCGACTTCTGAACTTGCTGGGTCAAAACTGGATCCGGTAGCGGTAGAAACTTCAGCCGTAGTTCTAATGCCAGAGGGAGCCATACGCTGTCCGGCCACTTGTGAACCACTATTGCCGCTATTCCCTTGAAAGATCTGTTTGTCGAGGACCCTCAATAGAAGGTTGTGAGAAGGGAACAGGTAAATCTTGGACCATCTGTTCCAATTGAGGGACATCGCGTCCACTGCTTCTGCTAGGGGATCCTCGTACGGGGACACGTAGAGAGGGTAACTTCTTTTTCGTCGCAAAGAGGTCTATCTGCTGTTCTGGGACTTGACTCAAGATGAAGGAGAATGATCCTTCGTCTAGGGACCATTCTGACTCTATCGGTGTGAACCTGGATAGAGCGTCCGCCGTCACATTGCGTACTCCTTGATGGTGAACTGCTGACAAGTGCCATTTTTTCTTTTCCGCTAGCCGGAAGATGGCCAACATCACTTGGTTGAGTGAAGGTGACCTCGATCCTTCTCGATTCAGGCATCTCACTATCACCTCGCTGTCTAGTACCAACCATATGTGGATCGAGCGGCGATGGGGACACTTTTTTCAATGTAAGAAGTACTGCCATGGCTTCCAGAAAGTATATGTGAAATTTCTTGAATAGGTTGGACCAGGTACCTTGGGCCTTCTTCCGGTGAGAATGACCTCCCCATCCCTCCTTCTAGGTGTCTCTATGAATAGTCAGAGAGGGGGGAGGTGGCTAGAGAAGCACCGATTTCTTCAGTTGTGTGACTTTGGACCCTGGCCTGAGAAGCGTACGTAGAAGAGACGGAATGGTCTTATTAAATCTCTTCGCGCGTTTGATGCATATTTCCTCCAAACTCCGGTTGCATCCTTTAGCTGTGCTCTTAGCACTGGGTCTGTTACTGAGGCAAACTGGAGAGAACCCTGCACTCTCTCCTGTTCGCGTCTTGATATCCTTTCGGAATCCAGAAGTCTCTTGACAGAACCTGCTATTTCCTTCCTCTTCTTTACGGGGATGGAAAGTTGGTGTGACATTAGGTCCCAGTGGATTCCCAGCCACTAGAACTTTTAAGATGGAGAAAGCCGAGACTTTTTTCTGTTGATCTTGAAGCCCAGATGTTCCAGGAACTGGATCACCTGTAGGGAAGCTTGCACGCACTCTGTCTTGGATGCTGCCCACACCAGCCAGTCGTCCAGGTAGGCCATTACTTGGATTCCTTTTAGGCGTAATTGTTTGAGAGCTGTGTTCGCTAGCTTCGTGAAGATCCTTGAGGCTATGTTTAGCCCGAATGGCATGGCTCTGAAGGCGTAGAGTCTTCGATGTAGCTTGAATCCTAGGTAGGGGGAGAGTCGACGGCTGATTGGAATGTGCCAATAAGCGTCTGACAAGTCTATGGAGACGGTAAATGCCCGCTTTGGCAGTAAGGTCCTTATGTGTCGCAGTGTTAGCATCTTGAACTTGCTGTTCACTATGAACTTGTTGAGTGGCGACAAGTCTAGAATGACTCTGAGTTTTTCTCAGTCCTTCTTGGGAACACAAAACAGCCTCCCTTGGAATTTGATGGACTTTACCCTTCGGATTACTCTTTTCTCCAAGAGTTCTCGAATGTATTCTTCCAGAACGGGGGTAGGGTGTTAGAAGAATTGTGGGCACGGAGGTGGAGTGCTGAGCCAGCTCCAACCCAGTCCATTCTTGAGTAGGGTGTGGGCCCAGGGATCGAAGGTCCAACGATCCCGAAAAAGATGGAATCTCCCTCTTACCGGAAGCATTTCACTTTTGCTGCTGTTGACCTAAGGCCTTGCCTCCTTGACCGCGACCTCCCCTGAATCCCCTTCCCCTTGAGGGGCGTCTAGACGAGCCTCTGGCTGATCCTCTAGCTCTTGCTTGAAAGGTAGTAGACTACCCTTTGAATGCTGGGTTAAATGCCGGAAACTGTTTAGTCACGGCTTGGGGTACCCACTGGTACGTGGCCGGGGTTTGTGCCACCATCTGGGGCACTGCGGTCAAAGGAAGTTTTTGCTGCTGCCGTCTGAATGGCTTGTCTGGCCGAGAGGGTAGCCTAGGCTTCTTAGTCTTCCTCTTTGGTTGGGGACCCTCATCCGGAGAAGACTTTCATTTAAGAGATAGGCCCCACTTCTGGAGAAGGTTTCTATTTTCAGCGGCGGCCTTATCCACTACCTCTTTGACCGCTTCACTAGGGAAGAGGTCTTTGCCCCAAATGCAGGAGGAGCTTAGATTCCTTGGTTCGTGCCTCACCGCAGCTGAGGCGAACCTGAACTCCCTACAAGCTCTCCTAGCTTTGACGAAGCTGTAAAGTTCCTTCGTCACTGTGGCCAGATGTGTCTTGGCGACTACCATAAACATATCTTGGGCCTTGGGGTCACTTGCCATCGTCTCCAGAGTCGTTTGCAGAGACATTGAGGCGGCAAGTCTTTCTTTTGTCTCTTGCTCCCTACGCAAGAGGAAACCAGACAGCTTCGGGAGGTCTTCACCGAACTGAAGTCCGGCAACATCGGCCTCCAACTTCCCGACTGAGAAGGTGAGATGGACGTCCTTCCAGTCTTTCTGGTCCATGGGTAAGGCCAAGGACAGAGGTTTACACTCCTCCAAGGAGGGGCATGGTTTACCTGCCTCGACCGCTTTCAAAACAGGCTTAAACCCTTTTTCCATGAAGGGAAAGGCTCTAGTAGGAGAGTCCACAAAGGAAGGATGCTTCTTACTCAAAGCGGGTACCTTTGAGTTTGTGAAGCCCCTCTCTTTCAGCGAGCTTGACAGCAAAGCCTGAGCTTTAGCGTGGTCAAAAACTATGACCTCCTTCGGCTCCGTCTCTTCCTTTGAGGCTGGTTCCTTCCTAAGGCGGACGTAGCAGTCCGGGTACGACTCCTTGCTGGGCCAAAATTCCACCTCCTCGAGGGGGATTGAGCCCAATCTCTCCGAGATGACGATCTTTCCCGTCGTCATAGGCATGTGATCGCCATACCTCCAAGGGTTGGCATCCGAGCACAAGGGGAGGTCCTTCACGTTGAGCTTCTTCTGGGGCCCACGTGATGCTGCAAGTCTTCGCATCTCCAACTTCATTGCAGCTGCCTTCTCATTATTTTCTTTCTGCATCTGCTGGATCATCCCAACGATGGAAGAAAGGGTCCTTCCCAGATCCTCAGGGAAAGCAGACGATGTTGAGGGAACAGGTTCAGGGGCCTGAACCGGGGTAGCCGACTCCTCGTCGAATTCCTCCTCTTCATTGTCTGGAGCCTGGGTCAGCTCCTCCTCCTGGTCTTCTGCCAGAAGGTCTTTTTCAGTGTACTCGGACACCTCAGACATCTTATCGTCCAGTTGGATTTCTTGCAGGGCGTCCGAGACTTCAGAATCCACCGGGATCTGAACCAACGGTATCTCCGCTTGAGGCTGGGGAATCACTGCATCCGCTGATGCCTTGGGGAAAAGGTAAGCCCTCATCTTCTCGCTTGGAAGATAGGGGCCAGAAGTATTCTTCTGGAAGCCCCTCACCCAGGTTTGAAGCTTCTCCCTTGCTGCGTCCCTTGACTCCGCCACCTCAGGGGCGTCAAACGCCTCGGTAATCAGGTTAGTGCAAATAGTACATACCTGTGAGTCCCAATACCGGAGATCACCTTTGGAGACTGCGCATGCTGCGTGCCTCCTACACAAGTCATGTCCGCAGAAGTTCTTGCTGCGGACGTTGCAGAACAAACTCCCACACTTCGGATGGTCCTCCTGTAAAGAGAAGAAAATTCCATGAGTATCAAGTGAAAAATGTATCACTGGATAACTAATGTTAAGCATACACAGCTTAAAGTAATTAAGCTAGAAAAGAAAGAAGGAAAGACACACACTTGTATTTCCTGCCCACTCAATTGCTGCAACCTTCCTGATAATAAAATTTTATGGTTATTCTATTCTAGATTAACTGATAAGGTATTTCCAGAGGAAAATAGGTGTAGTTCACACCAAAATAGTAATTTTAAAATACTGGATAGTTAATAAAGAAAGAACTCACTTTCTTCATCTGTATGATTTCAAAAAAAGGCTGTACAAGACAACACAAGAGTGTTAGAAAAACTTAGTGTTATAATATATTCTATACTATAGTTTTCTCCATGCAATATATCCTATACTGTAAAAATACTGGCTACTGTATATAATATAATGTGCCGGCCAGCACGTACCTTAAATTAGTTCCAAAGTATACTACTTTTAGACTATTGGGTGGAAGAGCGCTGGTTCAAATGTGTGTGCCGGCCGGCAACTAAAATGATAGCACCGGGCTGCCGGCCGCTAATCGTGGCGGCCGGCATATCTTCTGGTGCGCTTCTATTGCCGGCCGGCAAAGGTATGCTACCAATGCCGGCCGGCAGCAGAAAAGAACCAGAGAACTTCCCTCTGCCCGGCTGCCGGCCACTCAGGCTGGCAGTCGGGCTGGGGTACAAACACTAGAAGAGAAACAGAATGGATGTAAGGATAAGAGACGGCACTGCCTCATAGGTTGGCATCCAGAAAGAGTGAACATAAGGAACGGGAGAACGAAATTCAGGCTTCCATCTATCCAATGCCGCCTGGCTCTACAGACAGACATGGATGAGAGACCAAGGGAAGTCTAGGGAACACTCTATAGAAGATAGGCCTTTGCCGGCCGGCAGCAAGAAGCTGAGTCAGCTCCACATCCTAGCCTATACTAGGTACAGATGTAGAACGACAGACAGAGATATAATGGCTAGGCCATCACTAAGGAAAGAGGGGGGAAGAGGGAAATAGGGTCCTGCAAACTCTGCTGTAGTAAAAGATCACCCCGCAGCCAAGAAAGCTCATCCTAGCCTAGGGGGAATCTTAGGAGGGAGGCCGGCAATACTTGCCATCTCCCTCAGAACTAAAACAAGGTTTGGTGTTGTTATTCACAGGAAAGAAGGATCTCTTCCTTCAAACCGAGAACAACCACACTGGACTAGTCTGCTATATCACAAAAAGAAGGGATCATCTCGTACAGAAACCTTCAAAAGTGGTCTAGGGAGGCTAAGTCTCCTGTGTCTGCTCTAGGCTTAGCAAAGGAATCTCATTCTCTATGCTAGAAAGAAACAGACCCAGACTAAGAACTCTGATGTCCTGCCCCCTCCTGAAGCCAGATTTACTGGAAACAGGAAAGAACAGAAAAACCCTAATATAGTTATATCTAAATATTAATTCAGATAAACCATCAGGGTTAAGCCCAAGGCTTAAACAGAGGGAAAAGGGATTGCACTTCTTCTCCGAAGAGAAGAGAGCAACCGGGGGGTGTGAGAAAGTATACTAGGGCCCCATAGGCAACTAGCCTAGGCGCGAAGAGAATCGATTACCTAAATCACCGAAACTCTCTCGTATACTATCTTGGAAGAAATATCAACAATATCTTATTTGTATAAAACTGCCTAAAGCTTCAATAAGTTTTAAAACACTCAGAAATCTGAATATCATGCATCGAAGTACTAGTGCCAAACGCCTATGCTACAAGGCCTAGCGCAGGCTAGGATCGGTAAATCATTCGTCAAAATGGAAATACTAAAGCATCATATAAAGAATTCCTATGTAGAGCGAAATAGCTAAAATTATTAAAGCATAACGGCTGGGAATGTCACTCTGGCTAACTAAATGACTCATGCATAGCGAGCAACCGCGTCCTGGACGCGTCCGGAAGGCAACAGCTTTTGTAACGAAAATATCGCTATCGAATTATCTTAAAATCACCAAAAGCTTACATTTATACATAATAGAGATAATACTCAACTTTCCAGAGGCAGAAGAGGCTGGAGAAAGCATCACGAGGTTGAAAATAATTCAAGATAAGCGAGTAACATAGGGAAAACACCGAGTTGTTGAGCTACGCGAAAAAGAATACAGATAGCGCTGTCGGCAGCGCTATGCATGCATTCGAAGCGAGATAGGAGAAGTGCCTTGCTAGCGGCTCTCCTTTCTTTCTCGTTTTTCGTTTTCTAGCCACTTGACCCCTTCGAAGTGTTAATTCTTTTCGGGGTGCAGATTGCTATGTGGCGTGTCAAGAATATGTCCTCTGCTATTACGCGATATCCCTGGTTCAATTAATGAGGGATATTTGCTCCAGGAGTTAGAATTCTGGGTACCTTAAGGTAAATTCTCTGGGAATATCACCGTAGTCAAATATACCCAAGGAAGCTACCCTCTAGGAACTTCCATCAGAACGACATGGCCTGAGCCCCCCCCCCCCCCCCCAAAAAAAAAAAAGAAAGAAAAAATAAAAATATATATAAATATATATATATATATATATATATATATATATATATATATATATATATATATATATATATATATATATATATCTTACGAAGCTGGTCTAGTGTAGAGGAAATACAGTAGTTTAATTATGATATTATTCTTATTTTATAGTGTTTTCATATATGTATTGAAGAGATGAATTAGACAGCCAGTAAAAGAAGCTCCTCTCATGTAGATGTAAATATTTTATGTAAATTACGTAAGACTTTCGTCGTGAATTTCATTGCATTCTTTATTCACATTAATATATGTAATTTTAGGTTATTTATAAGAATTAACTTTTTATTTCATGTATGTTTAGTATGAAGTCTTACCTAATCTCTTTGACAGTGTTGTGAGATTCGTGCGAGATATTAACAAGGGCTTAGGAAATGTTCTTTTATATTTTATGAAGTGTTGCATCATGTTTGAGAGAGAATGTTCAGTAACATGTGCTTTGGTAAATTCTCTATCATGTACTTTAGAAACGTTGTGAAGTCTTTGTTAGGGGATGTTATCTTTTTTTTTTTTTCATTTCGGGGACAAAGGGCGGGCGTAGTTAGCTGCTCGAGAGAGCCTTCTGGTGTAGCATGAGTACAGCGTTCGGGAGAGGATACTTGGCAAATTTTATGCTTGACCTAGCCCCCACACTACCAGACCTCGATCCTGGAACCTTCTGTAATTAGCCAAATTTCATAGTTATAAACGTAACCTAACATCTACACTCAAGTAAGATTTAGAAGCTGTTCATATATTTCCCTCAAAGTAAAGTAGAAAAATGGGATAAATGAAGACAACATATGTAATTTCATTAGTAAACGAAATAAATCTTTCAAGCCGAGATGGGAATAATAAGACAAACCAATTAAACAGAAGCCAGAATGTCTGGCCGGAAAGAAATTAATCAAGAACGCAAGTATTTCTACTTAGACTTTTAGAGCAAGTAAGGCTGAGAAGTGAATGATGATGGCAATTTCTCATTTCCTTCGGTCCCATTTACAAGAGGTTGACGAAAAGACATCCTAATGCCCTGAACAGATTTTCCGTTTCTTTTTCTCTCTCATCTGTCGTCAGTCACTCACGAATGTTAAACAATCAACAATATTAATGATATAGAGAATATCCTATTTAAAATTTCATTTATTCGAGTATCTATTTTCCTTGAAGCAATTAATCCAGTTGTCAAGATGGCGAAGGAAGAAAAATAGAAGTGAGAAATAATAACAAAAATCAAACACCAATTTAAAAACAAAGAGGGAAAAAGGAAGATTAAGCTCCACCGCTTTCCAAAAATTACAAATTCAAAAGAAATTTTTTGTCTCAAAGAAACCAATCGGACAACTGTCAAAAGTCTCGCTGAAGGATATTCCTTCCTGAATCTTTATGAAGAGTGAAATATCTATCTCAAACCCTTTACATTGTCAATCATTTCGCTTAATAAGTTGTACATCTTCAGAAAAAAAAGTAAAATTTTAAGCTTCCACACACACACACACACACACATACACACACACACACACACATATATATATATATATAGATATAGATATATATATATATATATATATATATATATATATATATATATATATATATATATATATATATATATATATATATATATATATATATATACATATATATATATATATATATATATATATATATATATATATATATATATATATATATATATATATATATATATATATATATATATATATATATATATATATATATTTATATATATATATATATATATATATATATATATATATATATATATATTTATACTTATATATATATATATATATATATATATATATATATATATATATATATATATGTATATTCTTACGAAGCTGGTCTAGTGTAGAGTATATACCATAGTTCAATTATGATATTCTTATCTTATATTGTTTTCATATATGCATTGAGGAGATGAATTTGGCAGCCCGTAAAAGGAGCTCCTCTCATGTAGATGTAAGTATTTTATGTAAATTACGTAAGACTTTCGTCGTGAATTTCATTGCATTCTTTATTCACGTTAATATATGTAAATTTAGGTTATTTTTAAGAATTAACTTCTTATTTCATGTATGTTTGGTACGATGTCTTACATAATCTCTTTGACAGAGTTGTGAGATTCTTGCGAGATATTAACAAGGACTTAGGTAATGTTCTTTTATATTTTATGAAGTGTTGCAACATGTTTGAGAGAGAATGTTCTGTAACATGTGCTTTTGTAAATTCACTATCATGTACTTTAGAAACGTTGCGAAGGCCGTTTGAGGGGATGTTATCTTTTTCTTTTTTATTTCGGGGACATAGGGTGGGCGTAGCTAGCTGCCTGAGAGAGCCTTCTGGTGTGGCATGAGTACAGTGTTCGGGAGAGGATACTTGGCAACTTTGATGCTCGACCCAGCCCCCACACTACCAGACCCCGATCTGGGAACCTTCTGGAATTAGCCAAATTTCATATAAAAGTTGACACCTAGGATAGGTTTCCTAGATCAGGATAGAGATTGCAGCCTTAAGACAGATAACTTCACCCTCTCTCCCTCTCGCATGCAGCTCCGAGTATTGTTGTTGAAAGTGGTCAGTACATCTTAGCGTGTTCTCTCCTAAGTGATGCTCTGCCCCAAAGCAAATCGTGTGTCGAAAAGATATGTAAGATGAAACGGTGATTTTGAATTCATTGTAATAGGGTGAGTGTTAGCATTTTGTAAAGTTTTGAAAACGGCCCTGTAGGAAGGTTAAGATTCTGTAACGTGATTTGGTTATCTATTTTTCATTAAGTGTCAAACTTGAATATTGTATTATTCAGTTTTATTTTCAAGCTTTTGTATAATTTACATTACATTATATCTTTTCTTAGTTTAAGATTTATTGAGATATGATAGTTCAAGTCATGTAATTATATGATTTCAGATCGTAACATTTTTGTCTTAAACTAAGTTTTGTTCAGACTTAATTCTTTCCCGTGACTTATTTTTTATGTGTAAATTCTTTTCAAAGTGTTGTAATTTATATGGAATATATTTATTTTTGTAAGGAGCGTATTATTCAAATCATCATTATCTAAAACCAGTTATGCTCGTATCCTGTTAAGAACCACATTAAGTTTTAAATAAATCTTAATGATACTTAAGAGTAATTATCCAGCTTAATTTTTAGTGTACTTAAAAGACTTTTGGATATTGAGTGTTTTATATATTGATGACAGGGAGTTATTTAATTGTGTCAGAAATCTAAAGTATAACAGTTTTAACATAAAAGCAAAAGAGGGTCTTTGGAATTTGAAGGGTTTATTAACTTGCCAGTCGTAGTATATATAATATCATATGTGTGGTTCCAATTCAAGAGCTATAGAATGAAATACTTTTAGTCCCCAGACCAGGAAGCCATCCTACTATGATATATATATATATATATATATATATATATATATATATATATATATATATATATATATATATATATATATATATCGAAGAAGCCATATATATTTTTGATATATTAATGTCTGGATTCTCTTAACGACCTCGGGATCAGAGCCCCAGGCGAAATCACACAAAGACAAGAGCTTGTGACCGGCCGGGAATCGAACCCTGGTCGGCAAGCTTGTATAGACAGTGACTAAACCACTTGTCTTTGTGTGATTTCACCTGGGGCTCTGATCCCGAGGTCGTTAAAAGAATCCAGACATTAATATATCAAAAATATATATGGCTTATTTGAATATGAAAAACACGTCTAAAAGTGCAAAATTTATCATATGTATATATATATATAGATATATATATATATATATATATATATATATATATATATATATATATATATATATATATATATATATATATATATATATATATATATATATATATATATGCAGTATAAATGCAAATATGCATATATTAATATGCAACTACACACACACACACACACACACACACACACATATATATATATATATATATATATATATATATATATATATATATATATATATATATATATATATATATATATATATGTATGTATATATATATATATGAATCTATCTATCAATCTATCTATCTATCTGTCTATCTATCTATATATATATATATATATATATATATATATATATATATATATATATATTCATTGTACATACACACACCTATATATATATATATATATATATATATATATATATATATATATATATATATATATATATATATATAATATGTGTGTGTAATGAATATAGCCACGTTACTAATATTTTGATTGCGACATTTTTTAATCTTCGTACATTTTTATGATACCAATATATAGTATAATCAATTCTAAGACATTTTTTTCATAGGAGATATTCAACTGAACATATGAACATATTCTAACATCGAGATAAAAGCTATATTGATAAAAAAAAGATGATTTTTCCCCCTCGATTTCCTTTCATGTCTTAAAATTTTTGTAGATGCATTTTTATTACTGAATTAGCTGTGCTGAAGAATGGCTTGCAGTTATTTTTTCAGTCACAAATGAAAACGATATATATATATATATATATATATATATATATATATATATATATATATATATATATATATATATATATATATATATATTTATATATCTTTTATGGAACCTTAGAATGTTTTCTTTCATCAGTTTTTATTATTATTATTATTATTATTATTATTATTATTATTATTATTATTATTATTATTATTATTATTATTATTATTATTATTGGTAGCTCAGTTACAATCCTCGTTGGAGAATCAGGATACTATATGCTCAATGGTTCTAATAAGGAAAATAAATAGAATATTGTACCCGAGTGTACCCTCAGGCAAAAGCACCCAAATCAAGACCTTTGTGCAGAGGCTATGGCCCTACCAAAAATAGAGATCAATGGTTTGATTTAGGATTGACTTTCTCCTAGAGGAGCTGCTTACCATATCTAAAGAGTTCATTGTGGAGGATTTATTTTTTATTTTTTTATTTATTTTTTGTTCGCCAAATCCAGAGAGAGAGAGAGAGAGAGAGAGAGAGAGAGAGAGAGAGAGAGAGAGAGAGAGAGAGAGAGATAGAGAGAGAGGTAGTTAGTGTATCGATTGCTTCTTGTGAGAAAGACTGTTGGTATAAATGAGATTGTTTGTTTATGTTTTAGTTCGGTTACGACAGTGGTGAATGTCTTGGGTGAATGCTTATTTTGATTTGACTGTAGCAAGAGTCAGTTCTGTTTGAATGCTGGATTATTATCATTATTATATTATTCGACCAGCGTTGGAAGTGGTTGTTTATTTTTTGAGTCAGTACAGATTTGTTTATATTTGCTTGTCATGATTGTGAATGATAGGAACAGTTTGTTATTTATCTTTGATTATAGTGCAATAGTTTAGTTAGCTAGGTGCGTTGGTAAGTGTTTTTTTTTTTTTTTTTTTTTTTTGCAGGCCGTGATTCCTCCTTTGGAGAGATATTTTATTATGTGTTAGTGATTGTTGACGACTTGGCCTCTAACAGAACTTGATACGACTGCTCAGATTTATTTACTTGTTGACGACCTAACTACGATTATGATTGTGATTTGATTGCTCTGAACGATTTTATTGATATTGATTCCATAAGATCCAGCCCGTTTGAAGGATTTTCCGT
>NC_090734.1:10000-12500 GCF_036898095.1 Palaemon carinicauda | reverse complement strand
TGTTCGTTCTCTTTTCATCATTTTTTTCGGAGACAAATATATGAACTGTTTGTTTCATAATGAAAAGCCTCACTTAACTGTATCCTAGATTCCCTCCTAGTATCCTTTGCTAATCCAGGCTATAAGAAACCAGAGGGCAGAAGGAAACGGAAAGAAGACTATGACTCATGCATCAAGGAAATCATGGAAAAATTGAAGCTAGAGATAGGATTCCTAAGACTGAATGTATAGTTTGAAGTTTTAAAGGCCAGTCGTGAATGGTAGAGCCAATAATAGTGACAATGCTCTAGCTACCAGGACAATGACCTAGAGACTGATCATATATATACATGTGATCATCGCCTAAGCCCTTCTCCATCCTAGCTAAGACCAGGGAAAGCCAGGTAATGCCTGCTGATGACTGCGCAAGTACAATAATATGCGCCCCCCAAACAGTCCCTCCTTGGCTTACAAGGATGGTGAGGTTGCAGATACTACAAATAGCTTACGAGATTGAGCGGGACTTGACCACAGTCCGGCATACCAGCAGGTAGAGACGTTTCCAATAGGCTACCAGAGGCTAGATCTTGTGTGTAGACCAACCCACTAACTCTCCCATCTCTTCCTACACAAGCTTATTGGTTACTCGTCGCGCAGGGTGTATTTTTTCGAGCGAGGTGTGCCATGAATTCCTATTGTGACGGCGCCGAGTAAGGTTGTGAACTCAAAGGCAGATTGGAAACGACTGAGTTATATCATTGTAGAACACTCTCCTTATATACAAAACCTCCTCAAGGCAACAGGACATAACAAGTTCACAAGACAGACAATATTACAGAGGAAAAACCAGACATGAATTTTCATGTTCATTTTAGTGCGAGGGAAGAGCGAAGATACAAGCATAATATATACAAAAGGAATTATGTACAATTGTGTGAAACACGGTTGGTATACTATGTCCAACATGTACGTTGATAGAATTAGTCACTGAGTCACTGAATCTTGCAATATTGAAATTTGTGCATAGTAAATTTGGGGAAAGGTGTCCCGAAGGGTGCGTCATTGTTGCCTGATCATCACCATCATCCTTTTACCTTATCGTGCCGATGCCGAAACCAAAGGAGGGCATTGCCGTTTGCCTCCCGGAGATCTTGATCTGAGCAATGAGGGCCCAGTGGGTACTCTAATAGGATGTGTGACATTGATTGTAGTGTTGACCCAAATGGGGATTCAGGGTATGTGGCTAATCCCCATTTGTGGCGGTTATCTCAAGTACTGCCCACTTTTACCCTTGCTGTTTAGGGTTACCCAATCCTTCCTGGCAAGGGTTGTACCACTGGGCAGGCCTTCATTTGAGCTTGGCAGTACCTCATTGGATGGTCGTTGCTGTCTAGTTAGGAAGGGAATCATGAAAATAGATTCCATAGCATAATGTCTAAAACGATGCCAACAGGGAAACGTAACACTGTGCATGAAAAGCGAAACTAAAATATGTCAATTATCTATCCGTAACCAATATTTGTATAAAAATATTGCGTTAATTTCTACTGATGTTGTATATAACAACAACACACACACACACACACACACACACACATATATATATAATATATATATATATATATATATATATATATATATATATATATAATATATATATATATATATATACTGCATGTATAACTATACAAACACACACACACACACACATATATATATATATATATATATATATATATATATATATACATATATACGTATATACACACACACACACACACACACACATATATATATATTATATATATATATATATATATATATATATATATATATATATATATATATATATATATATATTCTATAAAGAGTGGATACTCAAAGTAAGTCATCACTGTTAAGAGAGAAATCATGCCATTGCCTATATTCTTTTTCACTTTTTTTTTTCATCAGTCTTCAGAATATGGTGGTATATATTTAATAGTGTGGGATCCAAGGTTGCATCCAGGTTATTATTATTATTATTATTATTATTATTATTATTATGTATAGATAAATAAATAGAAAATATTTCTATGACGTAGGAACACTTGTTTATGATAAAAAAAAATAAAAAGCAAAGCAAAAGAACATAACCAGCAAAGCAAGATGATTCTAGAAGTAATTGTGACATAGATTTTTTTGATCCCTCAACAACAAAAGCTCTTACAGGTACAGCTGGACACATGAATATCTGGCACACCTCACTCTGAGAAAATGCACTCATCTACACACATACTGGCTGTGGAGTTCATGTGTTCATCCCCGCCCACCATCTGTGCCATCTTCCCCCACACTACGTGTCTGGTTACTCTCCCCAAAGTAAGGGTGTTACAGGGTGCACTTAGGAGCCAGGTTTTGATTCATTTATTAAGATTGTCCCGTGGGACCTACAGATGTTTCTCAACGTAATCTAGTTTCCTTTACTTCCATTAAAAAGTAAGTTTCGCTCTAAATTTAACCAACATAATTTCTGCTCTCT
>NC_090733.1:166807886-166825026 GCF_036898095.1 Palaemon carinicauda | reverse complement strand
CCTATTCCTGCGCTATTCTAAGCTTTTCCCGTTCCCTCTCATGAAGCCTCTCTCTTTCCCTATTAGCTACTTCAGTCTTACCCATTTCTAACTGTAACTTCAACTTTTCCATTTCTATCTTTTGCAAAGCTATCTTATCCTTAATTGACTCTGGTTCAGCTAAACTAGGACCTGCTATTCTACCTTGCATAGCCTTCATTACCTGAAGCAACAAACTCCCTTTCTTCACACCTGCGACAATACGCAACCCAAGATATTCACCAATTATCATTAAATGGCTCTTACTAAGATCACCTATCTTCTCCTCCCGATCAGGACTATGGAAAAACTCCGAAACATTAAACCCAGCCACTTCTTCTGTATCAGTCATTTTGTCGAAGAAATATAACTAGCGAAACTGATAATTACCACCTCCTTCACTATTTGTTTACATACAATTACATACGCTCTGGGGATCCTGAAAATACTAGTTTTACAGGATCCTGGCAAGGTCGCCAAAATGTTACGCACGGACCCAGTGAGGGCCAAGTTCTTTAAGTTTTCTTCACAGCCAGAGCTAGCAATAATATGTAACAGTGATATTAAAGGAGTGGGTAATCATAAAACACTGCAAGAGTCATATTGAATATTTATTTACAAACAAAATAACACAGAAAATCACTTTAAATGGGAAGATATCAAACCACAAGCAACTATCGGAGACTGCCACGTCGTTGGTAACAAGCACTTTCCTTTCAAAATAAAAGGTTTAGATTAATCAACAGACCTAGAGAGAGAATCTGCAATGACATTTTCCTTGCCTGCTATATGGTGAACATTTATTTTGAATGGTTGCAAAAATAAGGCCCATCTTAAAATTCTCTTATTGTTGTGCTTACATTTATTAATAAAGGTTAATGGATTATTATCAGTATATATGTCTATTTTTGTGCTTACATTTATTAATAAAGGTTAATGGATTATTATCAGTATATATGTCTATTTCAAAATTACTGTTCAACAAGTATATCTCAAAAGTGCATTAAACTCAAAATTAAACTTAAAGCTTCTTTTTCAACAATACTATAATTTAACTGGTGGCTATTGTATTCCTTTGAAAAGTAAGATACAGGGTGTAAAATACCATCATGTTCCTGTAATAATACACTGCCAGCTCCTACTTCACTGGAGTCAACCTGTAACTTGAATGGTAGATTAAAGTCTGGGGATTTCAGCACTGGCTTAGACATTAACATGAGCTTAAGTTTGCTAAAAGCTTCGTCACATTCCTTTGACCAAACAAACTTCACATCCTTTTTCAGCAACTCCGTTAATGGGTAGGCTACCTCTGAAAAGTTCTTACAAAATTTTCTGTAATACCCCACTGTCCCAAAAAATTTCATCACGCCACGTTTAGATGTAGGGATGGTCAAATTCTTTATGACCTCAATATGACAATCAACAGTTTTCACGTGGCCACTTCCTATTTCATGTCCTAAATATTGAACAGTAGTTTTTCCAAATTCACACTTAGCAAGGTTTATCGTAACATTGAACTCTAACGTCTTAAAAACATCATATACTTTTTTTATGTGATCTTCCCAGGTTTCTCCAACTATGATAATGTCATCTAAATAAACAAATACACCTTCGAGATCCTTTAAGATATAATTCATTTGACGTTGAAATGTCAGAGGTGCATTACATAGACCAAATGGCATTACCTTATAGTTATAAAGTCCATGGGGTGTAACAAATGCAGCAATATTCCTGCTGTTTTTGTCTAACTCAATTTGATAGTATCCTTTCAATAAATCAATTTTACTTAAAAAAGGAAACTTTGCTACATTATCAATTATATCTTCAACTCTGGGCATGGGATATGAATCTTTTATAGTTACATTATTTACCTTTCGATAGTCTGTACACATTCTTGCACTTCCATCAGGTTTGTAGACTAGAATACATGGGCTAGCCCATTCACTATGGCTTTCCTCTGCTAGTCCGTGTTTCAGCAAATAAGCAACTTCGGTCTTTAACTGTTGTTGTTGCCTCGGTGACATTCTGTACGGACGCTGACTTATTGGAGTCTCTTCTCTCAACCTGATTTTATGCTGTACTCCTTTTATCCTTTTTGGATGGTCTGAAAACAGATCTGAAAAGTTTTTAATAAGCACTTTAAAATCCTGCTGCTGTTCATCAGATAAATGAATACATAATTTTCTAAATTTTTCATAATCCCTCAAATACTCAGTATTTTTTATCCTAACTTCAAATTCTCCTTCAACATCTTTTTCATCATCCTCTTTTGCAATTGACAACACTCCACTGGATCCATTATACCTTTTCAACTTGTTAATATGGAAAGTTTTAACTTTCCTTCGTCCTGTAGGAAATTGGATTCGATAGTTAACATCACTTACTTTTTCTTTCACCGTGCAAGGTCCTATATACTTCTGGTTAAAAACCTTACCAGATGTAGGGAGATACACTAGAACCTTGTCTCCGATGTAGAGTTCACGTTTAGCAGCCTTTTTGTCGTAGTTTCTTTTCATCCCTTCTTGTACCATTTCGAGATTCTCATGTGCTACTTTCCATATTTTCTTTATTTTTTCCTTCATTTCTTGTAAAGTGATAGAATCCTTTTCATCTGAAATCAATTGATTCTTTATCACCTCCATGGGCGACCTTACCTGATGGACATATACTAACTGAAAAGGAGAATACCCCAACGATGAATGTACGCTATCACGAACGGCAAATAGCAACATTGGTATGAAGACATCCCATTCCTTTTCATTTTCACAACAGTACGTGCGAAGCATGGTTTTGAAGGTTCGATGAAATCGTTCGACCACTCCTTGGCTCTGTGGGTGATAAGGAGATAAGCAATGCTTAATACTCTGACAGGCTAAAAATGATGCAAACTTTTTTAGACGTAAAGTTGGTTCCTTGGTCAGTTTGTACTTCTTTTGGCAAACCAACCAGCGAGAAGAACTTATTAAGCGCTTCTATTATCTTATCAGCACTCACAGTTCTTAAAGGAATAGCTTCTGGAAATCTGGTAGCACTACACATAATTGTCAGCAAATACTCGTTGCCTTTACTAGACCTAGGAAGAGGTCCCACACAATCCAAAACCAGTCTTTCAAAGGGTTCACCTGGAACTTCAATGGGTTGCAATGGCACCACTTTAGGGTCATGTTGAGCTTTACCTACTTTTTGACATAAATCACAATTTTTACAATATTCACTACAATCTTTGTGCATCTTACGCCAATAAAAATACCTCAATAATTTCTCATAAGTTTTGTTTATACCTAAATGACCAGAATAACTACTGTCATGAGCAATACCTAGAACAAAATTCTTATAACTATTTGGAATAATCACTTGTTCTACAACATCATTAACATTTCTACTCTTAAACTTCCTCATTAGGACTCCATCCTTAACAAAGTAACACTTGCCTTCCTTCTCGATATCATTTATATCAACAAGGGCATTATCTCTTATTACCTTCAAATTCTCATCTTCAATTTGAGATTTAACAAATTCTTCCTTATTAACTTTCAGCATTCGCAAAGGAGTACTGACTTTACTTACTTTTATTGTTTCTGGACTGTCTTTAAACAAGTTTTGTAAATCCAAACCGTCGTCATCATTTACCTTTCCTTCGGCACTCTTACTTCGTGTAGTAACTGCACAAGCAGGAAATATGTTTGGAAATTTACATTCAACTTCTGTAATAGATGAAGAATTAGAGGGTTTTTCTGTCAAAATTGGATTACTGCTTCCAAAAACTTTGTCTCCACATAAATCATTTCCAAGAATTAACTACTCCCGACACTGGGATTTCTCTCACCAATGCAATTTTAACAAATCCCGAAATTAACGGAGTTTCCAACTTTACTTCTACTAATGGAGCCGAGAATTCAGGACCAAACCCACGCAGAAGTACATACTCTCCAGTATCCTTCCACTGGTCATACATATTTCTTATCACTACAGACTGTACCGCTCCGGTATCTCTTAACCACCTTACTTTCTTTTTTTCAACACAAGGGAGGTGTAACCAACCTTCTCCCATAAAAGGGTCATATAATTCAGTACCTTTGGATTTGGTACTCTTTTCAGGTAGTGCCATTCTATTTTCTTTTACATTAGTCTCAACATAACCAATATTATTAACATTTTGAACACAATTGTTACCCATTTTGTAACCAATATTCTCATCAACATTACATACATTATTATCAATGCTATTGTTACAGTAACTCTTACCTGGCCTAAGGGGAGAAGCAAACAAACAAGGACTAATGTCACCACATGCTTGCGGTTGATTTAACAATGCAATAGTATTTTCAGGTTTATGATCATCCTTCTTAGAATGTACAGGTTTATCTTTAACTTTATTTACCACTTGAATTGGACGGTTTTCTGTGCGATGTGGACAACTCCTACTGATGTGTCCTGGTTTGCCACAACTGAAACATACAAAATCTCTAAAGTTTTCGCCTACATTTTGATAACGGGGTGTAAAATGTTATTTTCATTAGTAAAATAAATTTTTGAATATACTTACCCGATAATCATGTAGCTGTCAACTCCGTTGCCCGACAGAATTCTACGGAAGGGATACGCCAGCGATCGCTATACAAGAGGGGGGTGTACTCACCAGCGCCACCTGTGGCCAGGTACTGCAGTACTTGTTGACACCACCTCAATTTTTCACCACCTCAATTTTTCCTCGGTCCACTGGTTCTCCATGGGGAGGAAGGGTGGGTCAATTAAATCATGATTATCGGGTAAGTATATTCAAAAATTTATTTTACTAATGAAAATAAAATTTTTCAATATTAATCTTACCCGATAATCATGTAGCTGATTCACACCCAGGGAGGTGGGTGAAAACCAGTGTACATGTATATCAAGAAGCTAAGTATCCCGTATTTCATATTATCAGTTATTCAAAATAACAATGAAATTATAAGTACCTGGTAAGGAAGTCGACTTGAACCATTACTCTGCCTTTAATAAGTTAGTCTTCCTTACTGAGCGCAGCGTTCCTCTTAGGAGGCTGAACAACTCTAAGGTGCTGAAGTATCAAGGGCTGCAACCCATACTAAAGGACCTCATCACAACCTTTAACCTCGGCGCTTCTCAAGAAAGAATTGACCACCCGCCAAATCAACAAGGATGTGGAAGGCTTCTTAGCCGACCGTACAACCCATAAAAAGTATTCAAGAGAAAAGTTAAAAGGTTATGGGATTATGGGAATGTAGTGGCTGAGCCCCCGCCTACTACTGCATTCGTTGCTACGAATGGTCCCAGGGTGTAGCAGTACTCGTAAAGAGACTGGACATCTTTGAGATAGAATGATGCGAACACTGACTTGCTTCTCCAATAGGCTGCATCCATAATACTCTGCAGAGAACGGTTCTGTTTGAAGGCCACTGAAGTAGCCACAGCTCTCACTTCATGTGTCCTTACCTTCAGCAAAGCAAGGTCTTCTTCCTTCAGATGAGAATGTGCTTCCCTAATCAGAAGCCTGAATAGTAAGAAACTGAGTTCTTAGACCTTGGAAAAGAAGGCTTCTTGATAGCACACCATAAGGCTTCTGATTGTCCTCGTAAAGGTTAAGACCTTTTTAGATAGTACCTAAGAGCTCTAACTGGGCAAAGAACTCTCTCCAGTTCATTCCCCACCAAGTTGGACAGGCTTGGGATCTCGAACGACTTAGGCCAAGGACGTGAAGGAAGCTCGTTTAGCAAAAACCGAGCTGCAAGGAACATGTAGCCGTTTCAGATGTGAAAACTATGATCCTGCTGAAGGCGTGGATCTCACTTACTCTTTTAGCTGTTGTCAAGCACACGAGGAAAAGGGTTTTTAATGTGAGGTCCTAAAAAGAGGCTGATTGGAGAGGTTCAAATCTTGATGACATAAGGAACCTTAGGACCACGTCTAGATTCCAGCCTGGAGTGGACAACCGACGTTCCTTTGAGGTCTCAAAAGACCTAGGGAGGTCCTGTAGATCTTTGTTGGTGGAAAGATCCAAGCCTCTGTGGCGGAAAACCGCTGCCAACATAATTCTGTAACCCTTGATCGTAGGAGCTGAAAGGGATCTTACGTTCCTTAGATGTAACAGGAAGTCAGCAAACTGGGTTACAGTGGTACTGGTTGAGGAAACTGCATTGGCCTTGTACCAGCTTCGGAAGACTTCCCCTTGAGACTGAAAGACTCTGAGAGTGGATGTACTCCTTGCTCTGGCAATCGCTCTGGCTGCCTCCTTCGAAAAGCCCCTAGCTCTTGAGTGTCTTTCGAAAGTCTGAAGGCAGTCAGACGAAGAGCGTGGAGGTTTGGGTGTACCTTCTTTACGTGAGGTTGACGTAGAAGGTTCACTCCTAGAGGAAGAGTCCTGGGAATGTCGACCAGCCATTGCAGTACCTCTATGAACCATTCTCTCGCGGGCCAGAGCGGAGCCAACCAACGTCAGCCGTGTACCTTTGCGAGAGGAGAACTTCTGAAGTACCCTGTTG
Organism: Palaemon carinicauda; assembly: GCF_036898095.1. Lineage (NCBI taxonomy): Eukaryota > Metazoa > Arthropoda > Malacostraca > Decapoda > Palaemonidae > Palaemon > Palaemon carinicauda. The sequence goes on along the minus strand of NC_090733.1, from coordinate 166,818,508 downwards.
ACAATCTTGAACGGCGGGAATGCATACAGGTCGAGATGGGACCAATCCAGCAGAAAAGCATCCACGGGAACTGCTGCTGGGTCTGGAATCGGAGAACAATACAACGGGAGTTTCTAGGTTATCGAGGTAGCGAACAGATCTATGGTTGGCTGACCCCACAGGGCCCAAAGTCTGCTGCAAACATTCTTGTGAAGGGTCCACTCTGTGGGGATGGCCTGACCCTTCCGGCTGAGGCGATCTGCCATGACATTCATATCGCCCTGAATGAACCTCGTTACCAGCGTGAGCTTTCGATCTTTTGATCAGATGAGGAGGTCCCTTGCGATCTAGAACAACTTCCATGAACGAGTCCCTCCCTGCTTGGAGATGTAAGCCAAGGCTGTGGTGTTGTCAGAGTCCACCTCCACCACCTTGTTAAGCTGGAGGGACTTGAAGTTTATCAAGGCCAGATGAACCGCCAACAACTCCTAGCAATTGATGTGAAGTGTCCTTTGCTCCTGATTCCATGTTCCCGAGCATTCCTGTCCGTCCAAAGTCGCACCCCAGCCCGTGTCTGATGCGTCCGAGAGGAGACGGCGGTCGGGTTTCTGAACAGCCAAAGGTAGACTTCCTTGAGAAGAAAGCTGTTCTTACACCACGCGAGAGTAGACCTCCTCTCTTCGGAAACAGGAACCGAGACCGTCTCTAGCGTCATGTCCTTTATCCAGTGAGCAGCTAGATGATACTGAAGGGGGCGGAGGTGGAGTCTCCCTAACACGATGAACAGGGCCAGCGATGAAAGTGTCCCTGTTAGACTCATCCACTACCTGACTGAGCATCGGTTCCTTCTCAGCATGCTCTGGATGCATTCTAGGGCTTGGAAGATCCTTGGGGTCGACGGAAAAGCCCGAAAAGCTCGACTCTGAAGATCCATACCCAGGTAGACAATGGTCTGGGATGGGACGAGCTGGAACTCCTCAAAATTGACCAGGAGGCCCAGTTCCTTGGTCAGATCCAAAGTCCATCTGAGAATCTCCAGACAGCGACGACTTGTGGGAGCTCTTAAAAGCCAGTCGTCTGACGGAGCCGGACACAAGATCATGGTACTGCTGCACAGTCTGTGAACTGTCAACCATGGGGAAGCGAGGAAGTACAGTGACAACCCGAAGCTGTCTAGATTGTCTGGGTCGTACAGACAACTCCTTATCGGGTTGCTGAGGTTGCCGCACTGCGTCACAACAAGTCACTTCTGCTGGTTGTTGAACGTCTTCCCAGTGACACACTGACTCCGTAAACAAAAAAATCCTCTAACAAGGACTAAGCTTGGACTGCATGTCTTGCAACACAGCTCAAGGTCTATGGGAGCAGGTGTGGTAACAGACGGGGTTAGCGACTGAAGTGGAACCATTACCTTCCCTGGAAGCATGTTATGCTTAAATAAAAGTCCATAGGAGGCTACGCAGCTAAAGGCTCCTCTCCAAATGACAGAGTCCTCAAGGGAATATCAGAAGGAGGGAGAATAGCACTTTCTCATCTACAGGGACCATATCCGAGAAAAGCTAAGTTCTCTCAGCGAGGGTTTCACTGGTGCAAAAGCAGCAGACTAGAAGGCAACGTTATGAAACTGCTTGACAGTCTAGTGAGTTGGCAACAACCAAAGATGTGTGACTGAGAAGCATGCGGTAAGGTATGCAGAGCATGCTGTATGCAGAGCATGCTGTATGTAGAGCATGCTGTATGGCGTGTGGCTGATGCTGCATGGGATGAGGCTCATGCAGCTTAAAAGAAATCTGAACCTGACACTAATCTAGCTGTCCGAGGATTTACCTGGTGAGACATCAGTCTCTTTACCAGAGAGTTTTACCAGATTTCCCCGGGCCACCACGTGACACAATTGGTAGTAATTCATTCAAATTACCTCTTAATGAGTTAATATGGATAAATATCAACACAACATCGTTTTCAAACAGAAATAAATTTCTACCTCATACTTGAGATCGAACACTAGCCCCTTCTAATGAAAGGCCAGGTCGAAACCAACCATGCCACGAGAGCCCATAGGATGTCGCATAGCATGAGGCTCCTGCCTCATGGGTTGAGGAGGATGCCGCATAGCATGAGGCTCCTGCCTCATGGTTTGATCCTGCGAGGTTCCTGCCTCAAGAGTTGCGTCTGCCTCAAGGGTTGAGGGGGTAGCTGCGCAGAGAGAGGCTCAAGCTGCATAGACTGCGGTTCAAGTTGAATGGAAAGAGGCTCAAGCTGAGGAGAAAGTGGCAGTTGCATGCGTTGAGGTGGCTGACTCATAGCATGAGATTCCTGCCTCAAGAGTTGCGCTTGCCTCAAGGGTTGAGGTGGCTGCGCAGAGAGAGGCTCTTGACTCACGAGTTGAGGTTCTTGAGGTGTGAGCTGCGAGAGTTGAGGTGGCGGCTGCGCAGAACGCGACTCCTGTCTCACGAGTTGAGGTTCTTGAGGAGCTTGCCTCGAGAGTTGAGGTTGTAGCTGCGAGAGCTGAGTTGGCTGCCTCAAGGATGGTAGAGGTTGTCGTACCTCAAGAGGTTGCTGCCTCGAGGATGGTCTTACTGCAAGAAACTCTTGCCTCAAAGGAAGAGGAGGTTGTAAGGCATAAGACTCCTGTCCCCATTGTTGAGGAGGTTGTAGCGTGGTAAGAGATTCCTGCCTCAAGGAAGGTGGAGGTTGCTGCACAACGCTGGTAACTGGCAACTCCCAACGCGGCAGCTCACGCATGGAGGTAGCCTGAGGAACCTCAACCTCATACGTCTGGCAGATTGTACTGCGCAGAGGAGGAGGAGCGTTCGCAGGAGGAGGTGTATTAACCTCCTCTGCCTGAAACTCCTGCATCAACACCGCAAGCTGAGACTGCATTGACTGCAGCAAAGACCACTAGAGTTTAAGAAAGACAACAACAAACGGAGCTACTGTCCGTTGAGACTGAGGGTCTAAAACAGCTGGTGCGGCAACAGACTGAGCTACTGCCTGTTGCGATACCACCTTGCCTCTCTGGGAAGTGTGCAGTTGTCGTACTGCAGCAAGTCCGAACTGACCCAGGGCTAATGGCTACACCTAGGAGTTGGACTTGTGCGGAAGGGACCGACTTGTACTTAAAAGCTGCAAGATTGGTCCATGGTTTCTGCGAGAAACCTCTACCGCAGACGAGGAAAGAAAGGGCTCTCTCGTCTTTGTGTGGGTGGGGTGATCACGTCGGCAACGTGTGTAGATACACCCGAAACCACGGAGGGAAAAACGTCTGTTCGTCGATCAAGGCCTGCTGAACCCATAAGTCCTTCGACATTACTTCTCCCCTGGGCTTGGGAGCTTGTAAGAGGTCCCAGACTAGGCGAACAACTGGCACGAACAGACGAACCCTCGAACGCAACACTGTAACACTTTGCGCTTATCACTTATCACTTGATTTTCTGTTTGCACTTATTTCACTGAACTCGAAACTTTAAGTGGTTTGTACCTGAAACACGCAATTCTATCCTTCCTTAAAAGTTAATAATTGCGAAAACAGAATTACAATGTAACAGAAAAATCTAATGAAAGATAAATAATTCAGTGGCTGGAAAGAGACTAAACACTAGATCAAATAAACTAAGTTTAAAATCTCTCACCGCATAAAGCTTGAGAACAAGAATAAAACTCTAGAAACGTTTACCTTCTTCCCCTAAAGAGACTAGGGAGAAGAGCAAAAACGATAACAACGTTACTCGCTTGAACGAAACGTTTATCCTCCTCTCTCTCCCTCCGTCTCTCTCTCTCTCTCTCTCTCTCTCTCTCTCTCGACTTAGAACCTGAGAGAAGAGCCCAATCATATAAATCGTTAAAACATATTATTGTTAAAGGAAAAAAACTGAAAGATTTCCCAAATAAAAAGTTCCTTTATTAGAATTAAAACCATTAAGCTAAGAAAGAATGAACAAAACGCTAGAAACGGTTTACTCTTACTGCAACGTGACACCGTGAAAATTCTCTCTCTATCGTAACGATAGAGCGCAAGTTGAACGTTCTGAACGTCAACAACTGCAGAGACAAAACAAAACGTTAGTTCAACTTTGAAAACAGTACGAGACTATCAAAGAAATTCTTTCAAAAACATTAAAATAGCATAATATGTTAACAGGTAAAACCGAAATGACGGGCTCAATGTTAATTAACTTCGGTACAATAAAAGACCGCCTACTATTAGGAAAGGTCGAATATAAACAAATATAAAAATTAATTTTAATAAGTTTATAAAAAAGGAAGTTAATCGAAGAGGCCTATAAAAGGCGGAGAGATATAAAATAAATCTATAACTTTTGTTAAGCAAAATTAAGAAAGAGTCTATACTCTCTTAGACACCAACACTTCCGTCTAAGGGAAGGGTCGGCCATTTAAAAGTGAAAGAGAGTTCATACTCTCTTCGTCACCATAATTAATCAAATTAATTCCAAAAGCTAGCAAAGCTAATAATAAAACTTCCTGAATAGCGAAAGCTAAAATCTAGAGCAAATACATCACCAAATCGTGAGCAAAAACTCCAGAATCAACAGCGTATCCATGTAGGTCTAGCCGGAGGCACGACAGAGGAAAAATTGAGGTGGTGTCAACAAGAAGTACTGCAGTACCTGGCCACAGGTGGCGCTGGTGAGTACACCCCCCTCTTGTATAGCGATCGCTGGCGTATCCCTTCCGTAGAATTCTGTCGGGCAACGGAGTTGACAGCTACATGATTATCGGGTAAGATTAATATTGAAAACTGATCATTTCCACTGGATCCTGCTTTTCCAGCACTAACACTAGAACCATAACTATTTTGACTTGCCCCTCTAAAACCTCTATTAAAGGATTTATTATAAACTCCCCCTGATGATACCTGTGACCTCGTAGTCTTACCTTGTGCCTTGTAATTTTGACGCTCTTCCCACACTCTGTTCCTTCCAATTTTAGGAGTGACGTCAGTATGATACAGCTTATGGGTCAATGCGTAATTATCAGACAATCTAGTGGCTTCAACCACATTATCTACATCACGTTCATCCAAATATGTCTTAATAAGTGGATTAATACCATCCTTAAACTGCTCAAGCAAGATAAGTTCCTGAAGCTTACCGAAATCACCATTAACTTCTCTGGCATTTATCCACCTATCATACCACAGGCGTTGTTCCCGTGCATACTCCATATGAGTGTGACCATCTCTTTTTATCCAGCTTCTGAACTTCTCTCTATACCTCTCAGGCACCCATTCATAAGCTTTCAAAACCTCAGATTTAACTCTCATAATCCTTAGAATCATCCAAAGGTAAGGCAGCAAATACTTCCCTAGCCTTTCCTCGAAAAGAAGTTTGAACCAACGTGCTCCACGACGTTCTCGGCCATTCACGCTGTTCTGCTACTTTCTCAAATTGTAAAAAAAAAGAATCTACTTCATTCTCAACAAAAATGGGTACACTTTTTACTGCGTTGTCTACCTGAAAAGACTTTAGTGCTACTTTGGATTTTCCTTCTACTTCAATTTTCTTTATCTCTAGTTCTATCCTCTTTTGCTCAACCTCAGCTTCTAATCTTTTAAGTTCGACAGCTTTCTCATTTCCTAATCTAACTATTTGCAAATTAATCTGCATCTGCTCAACACTCATCCCTTCATAAACAAGTTTAGACTTTTTTGGTTTGACTTTAAGTGACTTGGTTTTTTCACGTACGGCTTTGGCACCTTCCTCTTCACTTGTACTATCCTCTGTATTATTATCACTAGCACTTTGCTGGCTATCAGCTTCTTCCTTTTCCCAATTCATTAGTAACAACGCTTCCTTATCAGACAAAATTTCTAAAGTCATGAGCGCCTCACTTACTTTATTTGAGATTTCTTGCTTCCTTGCAGATTCTGATACTTCTACATTATAGTACCTAGCTAGAACAATCCAGTCTATTTTAGTTATACCTTCTAACTTTTCACCACTAGGACTACGTATGAAATCTTTCAAATCAAACATCTTTAATAACCTGCTCAAAATAACACAGCAAGACAAATATAGCGCTAACACTATCACAACTCTCCCCCCTCTTTAAAGTATATGGAAGTGCTAAAAAGCAATTAACGGTTGACAGAATAAGCTAACACCGAGGATAAGTTAATAGGGATACGTTCGGGTTTCGTTCGACACGCCCCCATGTAACATAAGAAAACAAAATCTCTTATACTAAGGATTTACGAGCAGAATATATCAGGAAACAGTGATAACCCATAATAACTTAAAATGTACTTTAATAACAATTAGTAAAGAAATTAAAGTCACAAACAGAACATTAAACCAATTACAAACGCATTACACAATAGCACTTCATCAAGACTACTAATCACTAATTTCTGCCGTTCACCGTATAATACCCAAGTGGCAATGCTTTACATAATCACAACATATAATACACTGTAGTAACAGCAAACAGTTAGTGGCAACGAACGTTACATCACACAAGAAAACGTCCAAATGGATAAACAATACATTACCATATATTCCTTAAAAACTTGATACACTTATTATCACTTGTTTGTTGCGACTTCCCGAAAATCACCGTTGTGGGGCTTTATATACTCACTCACGCTAGACATCCATGTACTAAACATAATATTTCGGTACATTATCCTTGGCGACTACTGACTACGCCAAGCGGTACTGCCATCTGTTGGCTAGTGTACACCTTTTTTATGCAAATATAAATTTCCAACCTTTTCTGCAATTTTATACTCAATAAATCATATTCCTTTACAATATATATATATATATATATATATATATATATATATATATATATATATATATATATATATATATATATATGTGTGTGTGTGTGTGTGTGTGTGTGTGTAAAAATTGAGGTATGTATAGAATTACAACAGAAATATCTTGCTTCCTTCTAAATGTGTGATTATTCAGTGGATTTTCTGAGAGTATTATTCATGTGTTTCCCGGAGTAAGTTATGCCATTAGAGTCATGTAGGGTTTATTACTGCACGAAATTTTTATGGCCATTGCTTGGATTTCCTCAAATATCTGCGAAGTTAACAGACACCTGAATGAAGTGGTCATGTTTAAATGAAGCAATTAAGTTCCACATATATCAACGAAATTAATATATATGGAAAATTTATCAATAGGGAAATAAAGGGCTTTAGTTGAAAAAAAAAATTTTTATGAGAACGCTAGCAAAACCATTCTCAATTACGTAAATTATTAGTTGTTAACTTCTGATTACTTAAGAAAATTTAGACTTATTGCTATACTATTCACGTTTCTTCCCGAGCAACCTCAGTTATAACGCTTCCCCTTTCCTGCATGAGAAATTAGACTTTTACGAGCATAACTGACACTGTTTTAGTGTATATTGATTATTTAGTTGATCCAAAACAATTCAATTCGCGGACCTAACATTAGAAGCCATATGTTGGTAACTCGCTTAAAGACTGCAATGTTGCCGACGCCTAGAGACACGAGGAGGTTCAAGTGAGAACACAGCTTTAAGAACCAATACATTTTTTTCATACTTGGCATCTTCACTTTTAGTTGGCAGATTTCGAAATCTGTATAATTAAGCAACGCTTTTAGCTTAAGTGTTGCCTCTTTGAATCAGTTCATTAGTGGATTTTTTTTTATTGATTTACCCAGACCAAATATTTCTATTTATTAAGTTTTCCTTTTATTGCGCAATAAAAGATTCTACACCAATAAATCTTATCATCATATTGCTTTGCAATTCCATGTTTCCCCGCCTGCTTTAATGTACATAAAGGGCTCACAAATTTCTCCTATAATGTTATTGAAACTTTAAAGGAAGTTCGTCCAAGGAAAGACGCTACTCCAAGGAAAGTCTGTCCTTCAACGAAAGAAATACCCCCTTCAAAGGAGAGAGAATGCCATTCAAGAGAAGAAAGATGGTCCTCAAAAGAAAGAAAGACTGCCCTTGTAAAAAAGAAAGACCACTTTCAGGGCAAGAAAGAATGTCCTAAGAAACAGACTGTCCCTCTAAGAAACAAAGACAGCTTTTTAAAGAAAGAATGACTGTCCTTCAAGGAAAGATTTCATAGGAAAATCCCTCAGGGAAAGATTTTATAGGAAAATCCCTCAAGGAAAGATGGTTCCTCAAGGAAAGAATTCAAGGGAAGATTGTCCTTCAAGAAAATATTGGTTTTCAAGGAAAGACTTCTCTTGAAGGGAAAATTTACCTTAATTTTAATAGAATGTTTATCCATCAGAAGAAGATTGTCCTTCTAGGGAAGATTGTCCCTCGAAGAAAATAAATACACACCTAGGTAACATTCCACGGGAAAATTGTCCTCCAATTAAAGATTGCCAATAAAGGGATTATTTTAAAGGGAGATTGTCAATCAATTTTTGGCAATTTTATCATTCAAAGAAAGATTTTTTATAACGAAGCTGTATCGATAATCGTTAAATTTTCTTTATCTCAAAACTCTAACCACCGGAACTTCTAGGAAAAGAAATATATTAGTAATATATATTTTGTTTATCAAGAGCCGATAATCAAAAAAGAAATTCTTATAGACTTTTTAAATTATTAATTTCAATACAAAAAGTATATATTGCCAGAAATCGATATGGATCCTGTTAAGCCTTTACTTGAAAATAAAACTGAAAAAAGAAATTAATTCCATTTTGTAGAAACCAAATACCTAATTTTGGAGGAGGAATTTCACTGGAATGGAGCCTAAAGACGAGTTTTAAATCTTTGTCGACGGGGCACATATATTTTTACAGTTTGAGATAGAATAGAAGACCCCAATTACCGACGTTGAAAATTTTGAAGAAAATTCATTTAACAGGAAGATAGCAGAGGCCGTATTCCGATGCTTCAGTCTCGGCATTTCTGATACGAATACCATATTTCGAATAGCGAATAATTAACTTTCACCGTTTAATCAATATTTCTTAGAATACAGCATAACTTTTGCGTGCAGTTAAATTTTTTTTATACACAATCAAAGTCAAAATGCTAGTTTATTTGTAGTTTTAAAAATATATATATATATATATATATATATATATATATATATATATATATATATATATATATATATATATATATATACATGGGTTTCCTAGGTTGTAATCGTTTCAAATACACACGATCACCCATAAATACTTTTACCGGTGTGGTTTTGAACCGACCATCATTAGCTCTTTTTAAAAATCTTTCAGTGGTATTCATTGCTCTCCTCAATAGATTTAATAAATATACACGGTATTGCTCAGTTTAATAATTTGGCAATTGTTGCGAATTAATGAGTACCGTATATGGTAACACAGGATCCTGTCCATACACTAAAAAGAAAGACGTGTCCCTGAGCGAAGCATTACAGTATATGCAATGTTCAAAGCTAGCTCAGCTGTAGGAAACATGGCGTGCCAATGGGTTATCAGCCACTAAGTAACGTAAAATTAGCACTACTTCCCTATTATGCGATTCCACTAAGCCATTTGCTGAAGGCCTATATGCGGTCACTGAAAAGTGTTCAATTTTCATCAAGTCTGTGACCGATTTCACCACCTTATTTATAAACTCCAGATCTTTATCACTTATCACAATTTTCCAGCAACCAAACCTGGTAATGAAAGAGCACAGCGCCTGGGCTAATGAATTTGCTGATTTGTCCAACATGAGCAAGTATGAGTGTACCGAGTAAATGCATACACAAATACATACATATACTTCTTTTGTGTTAAACCAGTAGAAAATGATCCAACCACATCCATATGCACTCTATAATCAATAGGAATCACAGGCCACTTTCTCGCTTCCGGTACAGTGTTTTCAAGTTCTTTGAAAGAGTTACAAGCATGACACCCTTTTATATAATTCTCTATAGATGTTTTCATTCCTAACCAAAAAAAAGAATTCACGGGCTCTCCTTAATCTTCTTATCAATCCCTAAACGCCTACATACAGACTTGCATGTACAATGTGGATGGCTCAATTAATCAAAGAGGGAAGAAGAACTACCAGTGCACAAAAATCCCCTCCCCTCTTCTCGTAGTCACAATATCAGATATAATTTTCTATAAAAAAATTCTGACGAGGCACTTTCAGAAAGGACGGATAACTCGGATTCCTCTTTAATCACTGCTCGCACGCTTTCCATCCATTCCACTTTTTTTCTGTCCCTCTCGGACTTCTGCGACGTCCCAAGCTCCCAAGTCAATCAAACCTGCATCATCAGGGCATTCATTCTGGACACCCCTGGTCATGTCCTAGGCCACCCACATATATTCACCCTCAATGCACATATCTCCCTCTCTCTCCCTAATATCTGAAACTCTCTCCCTCTCTCTCCTCTCTCTCCGCTCCCGTATTCTGAATACTCATCGGGAGAATTCACATCCCGTTTTCTATTATCTCTATTTTGATGAGGGTCTTCATTATTTTGGTTACGTTCTTCGTTCCTCTTTTGTGCCTTAGCTGTTACCCCTATTACTGCACCTCTAGAGAATAGCCAAAGCCTCTCGATCGAATGTACTATAATTCCTTTCTGCCCCTTTTAGTGCCCGGGAAACAAAACAAATGGGTCGCTCTCTGCCTTTGTCATCTCATTGAGAAACTACGCCACCAATAGCTACGCTTCTCGC